>NC_041397.2:112854767-113124767 GCF_900747795.2 Erpetoichthys calabaricus
GCCTTTTCTCATACGGGAGAAGCGCTAGTCAATGGCTTTAAAGTACCTTCTTTATTTGACTCTGGTAGTAACATTACCATTGTTGCTCGCCATTTAGTGTTGCCACGACAAAGATTAAAAATAAAGACCCGTCTAACCTGTATTCATGGGGACGTCCGGTCATACGAGTCCACCCGCTGTTACATCTGCCAAAACGGCGTTATAAAGAAAATGATGGTGGCAGTGCACGACAATCCTCCATTCCCCTTGATACTGGGTAGAGATTGGTCAGATATAAACTGCGGCATAACACTCGCTATCCCTACTAAAGCACTCAGTCTTGTTATGGACGCCCCTTCTGCGTCCTCAGCTACCTCCACGCCGTGTACACAGCCGGTAGGGGAACAGAATGCGGCCTTAGAGAATGACGTGGAAACAGCCGGACCGTCACAGAGCGAAACGTCATCACCAAGCACTGCGCCGGCTCGGTCGGAAACCACGCCCCTTGAAGTCGAATCTGATCCCCTCAGTCGTCTGCAGTTTCAGTTTAGGCAGACACTGGCTTCATTTAAAAGGGAGTAATGGAATGATGACTCCCTTAAATTTGCGAAAAATGCAGTGGTCTTAGTAGATGGCCAGCGCACCACACATCCCATGCCACAAGGTCCCCACTTTGTATTAAATAATGACCTTTTATATCGGGTGGCAGATCATGAAGGAGGGGTGAGGTAATATGTGTGTATATATACCAGTGGCGGACCGTGCATTTCACACCTAGGCCTTCAGTATGGTTATAAAAACCATCTTAATATGCAGAAATACAGTATAAAGAGCCATTGCATCGCAGATAGATAACTCCTGTAGCCACAATAAATGCCTTTGTTGAATAGACAAACCAGGGGTGAACAAGTTCCTTTCTACTGCAGCTACAGCCGCGACATACATAAACATCAATAATAACTCAAAAACTTGCAATATTATTTAGGAAAATCGCAACATTTTACTCACCAAAAATTCAGATTATTTGTAAACAAAATCCATCCTCCTCTCTTTCCTCAAAAACAATTCAATTACTCTGTCATACAGATTATCCGTGCGCTTCAGTTCCATCACGAAGTCCCTTTCTATCGCCATCGAAGCTAATGCTGAAAGTTGAACCTGCCCTGTCGTATTTCTGGCATAAGTTTTAATTCGCTTTAGTGCTGAAAATGTCCGCTCGACAGAAGCAGTGGACACGGGAATGGTCACCGCCAAACATACCAATGTGTACAGCTGCCCCATGCTCCATGCTCCATTTTTCTGATGAAGGAAGTCAAGGAGATTAGTGGGAGATTTTCCTGCAAAATCATCCATGGCATACTTACACGATCCATTTCCAATCAACTGGTCTGAATACGGTGACGTTGCCATACGCCTGCTAGAGGGCCCTAATAACACCAACTCAAAATCTGATTGGTTGAAGCAACAGTTTAATCAACATTTATTTTGTGTTAGAGGGCCTGCAGAACGGATTGTGAAGGCCTCCGGGCAGACTTCGTTGACTTTGACCCTACCTGGCAACAAATGATGGCTGAAATGTGATTGGGTAAATGCTTTAATACGAAAATACATGTCTGGAAGCAGTACAACCATCGGAAAAGCTATGAAAGGAAGCGGATAGACTATTTGGAATTATTTAATAAGTATTCATGGACAAAATATAATTAACATCAGTTTGTGATTCAGATATTTTTTTAGGCCAGCAGAGAAGGCCTTGCAGGCCCAATAAATAAATAAATATATATATTTATTTATTGGGCGGCGCAGTGGGTAGCGCTGCTGCCTCGCAGTTGGGAGACCTAGGGACCTGGGTTCGCTTCCCGGGTCCTCCCTGCGTGGAGTTTGCATATTCTCCCCGTGTCTGTGTGGGTTTCCTCTGGGTGCTCCGGTTTCCTCCCACAGTCCAAAGACATGCAGGTTAGGTGGATTGGCGATTCTAAATTGGCCCTATTGTGTGCTTGGTGTGTGGGTGTGTTTGTGTGTGTCCTGTGGTGGGTTGGCACCCTGCCTGGGATTGGTTCCTGCCCTGTGTTGGCTGGGATTGGCTCCAGCAGACCCCCATGACCCTGTGTTCGGATTCAGCGGGTTGGATAATGGATATATATATATACATATATATATATATACTTCCCATGGGCTCACCACCTATGGGAGGGGCCAAGGAGGTCGGGTGCAGTGTGAGTTGGGTGGTGGCCGAAGGCGGGGACCTTGGCGGTCCGATCCTCGGCTACAGAAGCTGGCTCTTGGGACGTGGAATGTCACCTCTCTGAAGGGGAAGGAGCCTGAGCTAGTGCGCGAAGTTGAGAGGTTCCAGCTAGATATAGTCGGACTCACCTCGACGCACAGCTTGGACTCTGGAACCAATCTCCTTGAGAGGGGCTGGACTCTGTACCACTCTGGAGTTGCCCCCGGTGAGAGGCGCCGAGCGGGTGTGGGTATACTTATTGCCCCCCGACTTGGAGCCTGTACATTGGGGTTTACCCCGGTGGACGAGAGGGTAGCCTCCCTTCGCCTTCGGGTGGGGGGACGGGTCCTAACTGTTGTTTGTGCGTATGCACCGAACAGCAGTTCGGAGTACCCACCCTTTTTGGAGTCCCTGGAGGGGGTGCTAGAGGGCATACCTTCTGGGGACTCCCTCGTTCTGCTGGGAGACTTCAATGCTCACGTGGGCAATGACAGTGAGACCTGGAAGGGCGTGATTGGGAGGAATGGCCCCCCCGATCTGAACCCGAGCGGTGTTTTGTTATTGGACTTCTATGCTCGTCACGGATTGTCCATAACGAACACCATGTTCAAGCATAGGGGTGTTCATATGTGCACTTGGCACCAGGACACCCTAGGCCTCAGTTCGATGATCGACTTTGTGGTCGTGTCGTCGGACTTGCGGCCACATGTCTTGGACACTCGGGTGAAGAGAGGGGCGGAGCTGTCAACTGATCACCACCTGGTGGTGAGTTGGCTTCGATGGTGGGGGAGGATGCCGGTCAGGTGTGGTAGGCCCAAACGTGTTGTGAGGGTCTGCTGGGAACGTCTGGCAGAGCCCCCTGTCAGAAGTAGCTTCAACTCCCACCTCCGGCAGAACTTCGACCACATCCCGAGGGAGGTGGGGGACATTGAGTCCGAATGGGCCATGTTCCGTGCCCTCTATTGTTGAGGCGGCTGACCGGAGCTGTGGCCGTAAGGTGGTCGGTGCCTGTCGTGGCGGCAATCCCCGAACCCGTTGGTGGACACCGGTGGTGAAGGATGCCGTCAAGCTGAAGAAGGAGTCCTACAGGACCCTTTGTCCTGTGGGACCCTGGAGGCAGCTGATAGGTACCGGCAGGCCAAGCGGAATGCGGCTTTGGTGGTTGCTGAGGCAAAAACTCGGGCGTGGGAGGAGTTTGGGGAGGCCATGGAGAACGACTTTCGGACGGCTTCGAGGAGATTCTGGTCCACCATCCGGCGTCTCAGGAAGGGGAAGCAGTGCAGTGTCAACACTGTATATGGTGGGGATGGTGCGCTGCTGACCTCGACTCGGGACGTTGTGGGTCGGTGGGGGGAGTACTTCGAAGACCTCCTCAATCCCATTAACATGCCTTCCAATGAGGAAGCAGAGCCTGGGGACTCAGAGGTGGGCTCCCCCATCTCTGGGACTGAGGTCACCGAGGTGGTCAAAAAACTCCTTGGTGGCAGGGCCCCGGGGGTGGATGAGATACGCCCGGAGTTCCTCAAGGCTATGGATGTTGTAGGACTGTCTTGGTTGACACGCCTCTGCAACATCGCATGGACATCAGGGACAGTGCCTCTGGATTGGCAGACCGGGGTGGTGATCCCCCTCTTTAAGAAGGGGGATCGGAGGGTGTGTTCCAACTACAGAGGGATCACACTCCTCAGCCTCCCTGGAAAAGTCTATTCAGGGGTCCTGGAGAGGAGGGTCCGTCGGATAGTCGAGCCTCGGATTCAGGAGGAACAGTGTGGTTTTCGTCCTGGACGCGGAACAGTGGACCAGCTCTATACCCTTAGCAGGGTCCTGGAGGGTGCATGGGAGTTTGCCCAACCAGTCTACATGTGTTTTGTGGACTTGGAAAAGGCATTCGACCGTGTCCCTCGGGGAATCCTGTGGGGGGTACTCCGAGAGTATGGGGGTACCGGCCCCCCTAGTAAGGGCTGTTCGGTCCCTGTACGATCGGTGCCAGAGCTTGGTCCGCATTGCCGGCAGTAAGTCGAACCCGTTTCCAGTGAGAGTTGGACTCCGCCAGGGCTGCCCTTTGTCACCGATTCTGTTCATAACTTTTATGGACAGAATTTCTAGGCGCAGCCAGAGTGTTGAGGGGGTCCGGTTTGGTGGACTCAGGATTGGGTCACTGCTTTTTGCAGATGATGTTGTCCTGTTTGCTTCATCAGGCCATGATCTTCAGCTCTCTCTGGATCGGTTCGCAGCTGAGTGTGAAGCGGCTGGGATGAGAATCAGCACCTCCAAATCCGAGACCATGGTCCTCAGCCGGAAAAGGGTGGAGTGCCCTCTCAGGGTTGGTAGCGAGATCCTGCCTCAAGTGGAGGAGTTCAAGTATCTCGGGATCTTGTTCACGAGTGAGGGAAGAATGGAGCGTGAGATCGACAGGCGGATCGGTGCGGCATCCGCAGTAATGCGGGCTCTGCATCGGTCTGTCGTGGTGAAAAAGGAGCTGAGCCGCAAGGTGAAGCTCTCAATTTACCAGTCGATCTATGTTCCTACCCTCAACTATGGTCATGAGCTATGGGTAGTGACCGAAAGAACGAGATCGCGAATACAAGCGGCTGAAATGAGTTTCCTCCGCAGGGTGTCTGGGCTTTCCCTTAAAGATAGGGTGAGAAGCTCAGTCATCCGGGAGGGGCTCAGAGTAGAGCCGCTGCTCCTCCGCATCGAGAGGAGTCAGATGAGGTGGCTCGGGCATCTGATCAGGATGCCTCCTGGACGCCTCCCTGGTGAGGTGTTCCGGGCACGTCCAACCGGGAGGAGGCCCCAGGGAAGACCCAGGACACGTTGGAGGGACTATGTCTCTCGACTGGCCTGGGAACGCCTTGGATTCTCCCGGAAGAGCTAGAAGAAGTGGCCGGGGAGAGGGAAGTCTGGGCATCTCTGCTCAAGCTGCTGCCCCCGCGACCCGACCTCGGATAAGCGGGAGACAATGGATGGATGGATGGATGGATATATATATATATATATATATATATATATATATATATATATATATATATATATATATATATATATATATATATATATTGTATATATTATATATATATATATATATATATATATATATATATATATATATATATATATATATATGTATGCATATTTTTTTTCAATAGATGGTAACAGCTCAGGATATTGATACCCATACGAGCACCAACAGGGAATGCCGGGAGTTGTACTCCTGTACTGCAGCCCTGTTGGGGTTTGGGGGTGCTGTAGGAAGTTACACTCCCTACTATTTGGGACTTCTGTATGACCCGGAAGTGCTTCCAATGGGAGGAGCCCAGGCACTAGAAGGTCTACAGGGTCCTCCATAAAAGAGACCACACTGTCTTGTCCAGGTGAGGTGGACCCGGGAGAGGAGATAGGCAACACTCGACTGGAGGCATAGCAGTGTGATAGAGAGAAAGAAAGACAAGGAGAAGAGAAGAAACACCCTGATTAATCATTATTAATCATTGTGCATAACGTATTTTTGTAATAAAACCCCTTTATTTGAACCAGGGACTGTTGTGTGCATTTGTATTTGGCTCAGTGGTGCCCCCTTGCCTTCACTATTTATATATATATATATATATATTTATATATATAATATATATATATATATATATATATATATATATATATATACTGCGGTGGGTTGGCACCCTGCCCGGGATTGCTTCCTGCCATGTGCCCTGTGTTGGCTGGGATTGGCTCCAACAGACCCCCATGACCCTGACCCGGATTCAGCGGGTTAGAAAATGGATGGATATATATATATATATATAATTAGCAGAAAGGCACCGTTCTAACAACCCTGACTACGTTTTATACCCAGATTGGTTATTTAGTTGCTGGTAGCACTATAGCCTTACGTTACTTGGGAGCATGTTACATATGTGTAAAGTTAATAATGCAGATCATTGTAAAGAGCAGAGCATCATTTTTAAACAATTACAATATGGATATTAGAAACTCTATAACATCGCTCCAACGACTTTTATTACAGGCAAGACTGTAAAGAATTCTTCCTCTCAATCTGATATCACAGGAAAAAAACACATTTAAGGCAACAGTACACAGCTAAAAAGTGACAGGAGCAGGCCTTGAATCGGTCTTAGCTGCAATGGAGTTACCAAGAAGACTCAGAGTAATTCACAAGAGTCAAGTTTGTTCAATATAGATGATGTGGGCACGGATAATCCTAACTAAGATAAACTGAACACACACTGAGGGAGCTGCACACACAGTGAGTTATCATTTTGGTTGTCCCAGCTTTGCTGCATGTGAGCCTGTCCAGCACCCACTGTGGTCTTTGTTCTGCTCATACTGTCTATTCTGGTATTCAGTGCATAATTGTATAGCATGCAATCAATATAACATTTGATTAAATATTTTTATAGTATCTGCTTGAGTGTTGAAAACATCAATTTGTTTCTTGTCTGGTTGCATGTTAATAATGCTCTTTGGTTAGCTCTAGCTTGACTTCTGAGTAAATGAGCTATTATTTCATCTGCTGAAGTATAAGTTGTCTGCTCATAGTGGTACTGACTTCATGCAACTCATCAATCTATTGCATCACTTTCATTTTTTAATTTAAATTCTTTTGACATTAATGTTTTTTTTCAGTAGTTCTCATAACCAACGCTTAATTAAGGATTAATTCAGTTTTTATATTATAAATTCATACTGACAAGTGTCTGCCCACAGAAATGCAAATCCCTGCCCTAACATTTGGTTTTGGGTGATGGGTCTGGAGCAGCACTAATAGCTAATTTTCCCTTATAAACACTATACAGTATTACAATAATAATTTTATTACTGCCTTTCATCATTCTGTTGTTCTCATTTACTCAGTATTTTCCATGACAGGTTATTTGGACATTTGAGCCTTACCTGGCGATGTTGGGTTCAAAAAAGGAATGAGCACTCAGTATGTTAGTTTTCTGCATAGTCCTCTTCACTGCCTACAGGTATAGAAGGCAGTTATAACACATTACCATTAAACTGGACATTGTAAACCATCTACTATATGTATATACATAAACACACATACTACAGTATATTAAACACACAGTACAATCAATTTTAATTTGATTAACATAGATGAGCATTGACAAGACAAAGCCTGTTAGCATAACTCTGGCATGGCCAGATGACAACAGATGAAAGGAAAAACGAAAACTGAATTCAATAGTGTTATTGGAGAAAATTAACCTTTGGAAGGGTCAGTCCTTGGTCAGTTACAATAAAAAATCTGATCTGATTACCTAGGCCAAGTGGCTGCCAACCATTACAGAATATATGTATTGTCTAACAGGCCACAGGATCGAGCACAAGACCAGAACCCACTCTAAATGGGCACTAGTACTTTGAAGAACACATTTGACATTTATATCCTCACTCTCTCATACTAGCTCCATATAGAGTTTCCAGTTTACCTAACATCCACGTCTGTGGGATATGGGAGGAAAACAGAAGTTACCTGAGAATAACATACATCAGCACGGAGAGAATGTGCAGAGTGCACAGACAGTAACCAGGCCAGGTTTAAACCTTGTATTTCTTAATGAGTTCAAGCCCGCTTATAATCAAGCAGTTAAGCCCAGCTATTTAAATGTGATGAAACAATTGTCATCTCAGTTCTCGCATTAATCAATTTGACTTCCTCAGATTGCACCAGAAAGTGCTTAATGATTAATCTCAAGATAGTTGATTATGACAGATTATTTTAGGACGTTTCCCAATTTTAATTACTCCGTCTTCATTTCAGTTTCTCTTGGAATGTTTGGCTCCAGCTACTCTGGCACTGCTCGGCCTTTCTTCACCTGCCATGTGCTTTGATTGGTTCCTTGCTGTAACCCTATCTGGATAAATCCTCAAATGTATGGGTGCTGTAGTCACTTTTTAAGGCAGGACTGCATAACCCTAATTTAGTTTATTTGAAGAAAAATTAGTTAGCGTAAGCCGCATTCATTTGGGATGTTCGGAAAAAATGTAATGATTTACTTCATGAGGTTTAAGTACATAACAAACAAGAATATTTGTGTCAGATATTAGAAATATTAAAACATGCTTCAATTTAAATGTTTAAAGTATAAATAGTTGTGATTGTAATAGAGAAAAAAATAAAAAATAACATTATATTCCTAATCACTGATCTTGAAAATGTCTAAAATGATACCCTAAAGGCTTATGTTTGAAATTTGTCATTTTTAACCTTCTGGGAAGTGGCTCTTAGAGTGCTAGAAGCACCGGTAAAGAATCAAATATCAAAAATATTATCATATTCATGATCAGCAATCTTGAAATACCATAAAACAAAACTTCACATGTCTTTATTACCAATCTGCATTTTTGTGAAGATTTGTGAAAAGGAGCAACTTTGACCCCTTGTATCCCAGTAGGGTGTGACTGATGCACAGCTTTAAGTTTTTCTGATCATTGTTGTGGATGACACCTATCGGTTTACTCTTTATGATAAGGGTGTAATTTCTTGCACAAAATATAGTCCAAAAATGGTCTAAAATGAGTATTTTTCAGGTCTATAATGCCAAAAATAGTGTGTGTTCACCCCAAAAGGCTCAACATCTTGCATAACTTAGACATGAAGTCAAGTCAAGTGAAATATGATATGGTGGGGTTTTCTCATACTGGCGAGTTAGGAGTACTGGACAAAAAGAAAAAACTGAAGTGATTTTAGAGTATTTCTTATGAACAAAATAAAACATTACAGCTTAGTCCATCTCCATGAACAAGCAGACAATACAAGGAAACAACCATGGTCACTTCACAGCTATGGTGTTTTCTCAGCCAGCTTAGACGATTCCAGAATTGAGGTTATTCTGGAAGTAGTGAACACTGGGCAGGTACAGACCTTAACTAGGCTTGGGGGGGGATTGGGGGGAGGGGGGGCTGTCAGTCTATTACAGGTCCAGCTAAGCCAAACTCCACATACTTGCATTGCCTGAGTTTTACTGATCACTGGGATATGAGAGAGTGCAGGCCATTATAGTCAGAATAATTTGAAATACATCTTAACATTAGGGCTGGGCAAGTGAACACATTATTATCACATTAACGCATTAATTATTTAACACCGACAATTATTTTATCGCACATTAATGTAGTTTTTGTTATTATTATTTTGAAAGTCTCAGTCTCGCTATTGATCGATACAGATCAGTGATCTTCTTGGTACAGCACTTTTCGATACGCTTTTGCTAAATAATTTAATAAAAAAAAATAATAATAATAATTTGCATTTATATAGCGCTTTTCTCACTACTCAAAGCGCTCAGCAATTGCAGGTTAAGGGCCTTGCTGAAGGGCCCAACAGAGCAGAGTCCCTTTTGGCATTTAAAGGATTCGAATCGGCAACCTTCCAATTGCCAGTGCAGATCCCTAACCTCAGAGCCACCACTCCTAGAAGGATAGTTAGTTTTGTTGATTTGACCTCTATTCCATGTGCGTGCACGAGTAGTGAAGAGCAAACAGCTTCTAAAATAGCATACTGGAGAGATACCAAAGTGAATGCTCAAAGCAAAACTTTTTTCATATCATTGTTGAATCGGACTCTGATTTGTCGGACTCTGACTTTGATGCAAGTGATCGGGAGATGTAGATCGAAAACGATAGTGAGGTACTGGCATCAGCTGATCGGTCCCCAGCTGATCGTGGTGCTGAACACATTTGTGTAGCTGATGTACCGATGGCAACGTTCGCCTGGGAGGACAGACACTTATGATGACAGGAGGTACAAACCATATTGCGTCTCATTGCAACTGTCAACCCGCATGCACCTGTCTCACAAAGACAGCCAGGCAGCCATCCCACCGTGTATTCCTGCTGGCCGTCGAGTCGCTGCTGCTGCAAACAGGTGCTAACAGCAGGCAAAACAGGCAGCAACAGACATTTTATGTTGATTTATGTGTGAAGCCATTGCTTTTGTGCGCTTTTTGGAAAACAGTTTATTGGAAAAAATATTAGCCTTCAAAGAGTTGCTACTGAACATAGACTGTTTATGCTGCTCCCTGATAAAAGAAAATGTTTCTGCTGGTATCTGTTCAGATAAAAAAGAAAACAGATTTAGAAATGTTAACTTGCTGTTGCTCAGAAGGTGCCTGTTATAATGTTGTGATCGCAGCTCTGGACTCTGAGGGTAACTTGTTTTTCTATAACAAACTAGATAAAACGTTAATGCCCTGGCAGTGGCAAATTGCTTTGTTTTTATATTTGATTTGATTACATTAATGTTTGAGTTGAGATTTACAAAAATATTTTAACTGCTACTATGTAAAGGGAATACTGCTGTTAAAAAGCACCTTATTTGTTTAAAGTGTTTGCAAACCAAATACACGTAGTACACCACTTTTGAGTTCATTATTTAATTTTGCACATAACAATGTGAATGTTGTGATTGTCTGCGATTAATCGCGATTAAAATTTTTAATCGCTGCCCAGCACTACTTAACATATTAATAGACAAGATGATAATCCAATTCCATCATATTAATGAATACATTTTGAAAGAAATGTTTAAGGTATCCGGGTCCTCCCTGCGTGGAGTTTGCATGTTCTCCCCGTGTCTGCGTGGGTTTCTTCCGGGTGCTCCGGTTTCCTCCCACAGTCCAAAGACATGCAGGTTAGGTGCATTGGCGATTCTAAATTGTCTCTAGTATGTGCTTGGTGTGTGTGTGTGTGTGCGTGTGCGTGTGTGTGTGTCCTGCAGTGGGCTGGCACCCTGCCCGGGATTGGTTCCTGCCTTGTGCTCTATATTGGCTGGGATTGGCTCCAGCAGACCCTGTGATCCTGTGTTAGGATATAATGGGTTGGAAAATGACTGACTGACTGACTGTTTAAGGTATTTCTTGTATTTTACAATAAACTGAGCCAAAAAACAAATATATTATGTGGCCATATACAGTAGCTTAGGAGTGTTACATACCTAATGCTAACTTTGGTCTTTGCTGATGTTTTTTGCTGAGATACATTATGCTTTTACAGAAATGGAGGTTTCTACATTCACAGCTCATTGTGCCTGTCTAAATATTTACACTGCTTTACAATGCTAAGCCTTCTTTCCCATTGGTTTTATTTGCCTCAAGTTTAAATGTTAACCTAAAGCATCTTTCTCATGCTGCCAACCTTCATTCAGGCAACAAAAACAGAGCAGACATTTGAGAAAATAAAGAATGTGCAAAACTGTGTGTGACATTCCCTACCATGTATCATCTTGGTTGCTGAGCAACCAAAAAAGATGACACTTTAGAGCCCCCCCCCCCCCCCCCCCCCCCCCCCCCCCCCCCCCCCCCCCCCCCCCCCCCCCCCCCCCCCCCCCACTCCAGCGTTAGCACATGGCAATCGTTTATATACAATGTGAGAAACAAAGATAACACTTTGTACATACAAGAGTTTACAGGACGAAAATAAATGTGCTTAACTGCTGTTTTGGTCCAGGGCAGTCAATGGCTGTGTTTTCTGTGTTTGATCCTTTTTGGACTCTTCCTGTTGCAGCTTCAGCTGGGAGATTTACAATGACAGTCAGGAGCACTGGATTCAAGAGGATTAACTTTCCTGCTTCTATGATTAGTACACTTTATGACTCATATAAGCAATGTGATAATGAATAATTTATAACAGCGTAAATGTCAATATCAAAAAAGGTTTAATATGCTGGCTGACATTTCAGAAGCACTGATCAAGATAACCGCTAGACTTTATTTGTTTGTTTGTTGACTAGTATATTTAGAAATGTATTTATTTGAAATAAAAAAATGCAGACAGGTGGCGGTAAGATGTCTGAAAAAAATATGAAATTTAAATTTCAGGAGCTTGCATTTTGAAAAAAAAAGAAATTAATAACAGATTTATTTGCCAAATGATATTTTAGGTATTTCCCACCTCTCTGCCACTTATGGCTCTCCCTGCAGTTCCATACCACCTTGTGATTGGCTAAAACGGATTTGAATGTCATAGGACATTAGCCCCCATAGCCCTGTGTTTTTCATCCCTACAGCTGCTTAGTCCTTCAGTGTAACTGTTACATTGGCACCCCTTCCCACCATGCTTAACATCTGAGACCAAAAAAAACCCCAGAATAATCTAGAACAAACTGATATTAAAAGAATTTCTCTTTTTATTAAAGTACAAAACAAAATTCAAAGACAAAAGATCAAAAGATTAAATGCAAATGAGTCTATAGTATAAATAAGTAGTAACTTGTGAGCCTCCAGTCCTTCCAAGCTTGATGCTTAAGCGAATAGTAGAGTTGTCATTCTTCTTCCTCCTATCATATAATCAGCTTCTGTAATTTGCTTCACTCTCAGTAGATGTTGCTCCTTTTTCCTTTCTACCATGTCACCTTTTTGATCACTTTTCCTATGCAGTTTTTTCCATAATAACTTAGTTGAGGTTGCCACTAGTCACATTTTTTGCTTTACCAGCATGTATCATGTCAAACACTTTCGATTAAGACCAGGATCAAGGTTCTAGTCCATGTGGTTCGCAAATAATTGGTGATAGACAGACTCAACCCTTAGCATTTTGTACATAGGTAAAGAAAGTAATAGTCTTACCAAAAATTCAGCCTTAATGTCACAAGTTTAAACATTCCTTTGTCTTCAAGAACATATATTTATCTTTATTTACTTGTATACTGTGAATGCAATCAAGATAAACAAAAGAAGAATTGGGACACCATGTTTTGTCACCCATAATAACCCTGTTAAATTTGAGACAGATGGGCAATACTATACTGCCCTTCCTTGCCCACCCAATGTGTATATGTATATATGTATATATATATATATATTTATATATATATATATATATATATATATATATATATATATATATATATATATATAGTGATGGTTGGCCATGGCCATTACCAGCCGGGATGCCAGCTAGATGGAAGGATGGGGGAAGAGAGCATCCACATGGCACTACTTTCCCCAGAACCCTAGAGGGCAGTCCTCCTGGGGGGCTGTGGCACCATGGAATCTGGCACGGCATGCTGGAAGTTGGAGTTTACTTCAGCCTTGTTGGATTCCGTGAGGGCTGCCAGGGGGAGCTGCAGAGCCCTGCTTTAGACTTCTATCACACTTGATATTGATTCCAGATAACGCTAATGAGCCACCTGGAGCACTCCCTGGACCAGGTTAAAAGGAGCCGCCTCACTTCATTCAGGGAGCCAGAGTCGGGAGGAAGAGGAACGAAGCTTGCTGTGGAGGACTGGAGGCAGAAAGGAACTGTGTATTTGGTGCTGCTTTGTATTGTGCTTCTGAGGGGAGCGAGACCAAAGCGATTCCTACTTGTAAATAAATGTGTGCTGTGTGAGAAATCGTGTCTTTGCCTGTCTGTGTCGGGGTTGGGGAGACTGGAGCGTCTCTGGTTTCCACTCTGTTTCCACTCTGGTTTTCTCTCTCTCTCTCTCTCTCTCTCTCTCTCTCTCTCTCTCTCTCTATATATATATATATATATATATATATATATTATATATATATATATATTATATATATATATATATATATATATATATAGATATAGATATATATAGATATAGATATATAGATATATTTACTGTATATAAAGTATACAGTATATAAAGTCAAACATTCCCTTAAAACTCTCTAGGACACTCTCTTTCTCTCTCTCTCAAGGGAATTTTAATGGGTGATCTGAAATCTGCTCTCTGAAACTAAAAAGCTATGAGCCGCTCTACCTTGGGAAACCAAAGCCAACAAACTCTTCTCTTTATGAACCCAAGAGCTGAGATCCAGTTTGCCAAGCTAAACACTGAGCCAGTCTGAAGGCTGAGATGTAGCCATTACTCACGAAGGGAACTTCAGGATCTAAGCTCTTGTGCAAGAAAGAGTAATGCTTTTCCTATGAAGTAGCAGACAACAAAGCAAAGGGCCTTTCAGCATAAAGCGAGATGAGAAAGCAGCATCACAGAACACCTCAAATGAAGGATCATACAGCAAGGAGAAAGAATGCACTCCAATACAAGAAGAGTCAACAACTAAGCAACAACTCCACACAAAATCTGACATCATTAAAGACTTAGCATCATAAAACTGTTTATCTGTGCCAGTATACATTAGAATTTAAAATAGCAAGTAAATAGCCAGTCTCTCTAAGTTATATGTTTGTTTCTCTAGTCTGTCTGTGTCCTGCCATATATTTAGCATATATTTCTACAATCCTTGTGTTTATCAATAAATTAAATAATTCTGTTTCTTAAACCAAGTGTGCTTCATTTACCTTGATATAAGTCTAAAGGCTGGAGACCCCCTCCTACAACAGAACAAGGGTAAGGTAAATAAAGTAGGAATCTTGCCAAATTATTTAATCAATTACCAGTATTGCAGAAGGCAAGACCAATAGTCGATTAACAGAGTTAGGTCTCTCCTCCTTCCAACTTCATTAAACAAGTTAAAATTCACCTTACCATTCCATCAGATCTCACTACATATTAATAAAGAAAAATATGGTAAATATTGTGGTTTATTCAGATTTATGTTTCAATGGAGTTGTTTAGATTATGAGAACTGCTTGAAATTGGAACACAATGCAAAAATGTTTTCTGACCCCTGGTTTAAAAGGATGGCATCTCCTAATGTGGAATAGAGGGAAACTGAAGGAGAGCTTAGCAGACAACAATCTCATAAGATAATAAGTGATGTTGGTGAACAAGAGCATGTAATGAGTTGGGAGTGAAGGATAGCAAAGTGTAGAAGAGGACAAAGACACATAAAGATTTGTGGTGACATTGCAACCCCATATACAGTATTGTAAAACGCAAAAATAATGATGAATAAAATAGACTCCCCAAGGTGGCAACACTTCCGGTTAAATACAGGACAAGCAGAAGGAGGCTGGTCCAGGAGGACGGACACTGGAGGTGACATCAGAGGTGCTAAGGTTGTCAATCATCTGGTCTGTAGAGGAAGGAAGAGAAGAGGCATTAGTATACAGTGCCAAAATGGTGTAAAGATAGGTACAAGTTCAAGCCTGGTGATCCATCAATAGGTTAGTGTCTTTAGAAGTCTGAGGCTAAAAACATTTTTTTTCATGTCTCTTCCTCTTAGTCGTCTGCATGACAATACGTAAAGCTGTAATTTTGTTTTCAAAAAGGTTCTGATTGCATTTGCAAGCAAGCAAATGCAATCATTCAAACATTATCCAAATTATCAGGTATAACTCATTTTGATATTCTGTTGAGAAGTAGGTACCAAGATTTCACTTTAGAAAGATGAAGAAATGAAATATGAAATACAGAAATACAGAGTGCAAATAAACTAAAAACAGTACTTGGAAAATGGATCTCAAGAAAAACTGAAAAAGAAATTACATACAATTCTTAAACCAGTTTCAGCCAAGTCAGGGTCACAGGGGGCTGGAGACTATCCTAGGTACCACTGGGTACAAGGTAGGTACCAGTCTGGATACAAAATGTCTCTGGGGGTTTGTGAGGAAAGCCAGAGTACGTGGAGGTAAACCCACAAATATCCCGGAAGAATGTGTACAACAAGGATTGGGAGTTAAACCCTAAGATTCTAGATCTGTGAGATGGCAGCACAACCCACTCTTTCACCGTAGAAATACGCTAATGATATTTGCAGTAGCATACTGGCTTGTGTGATTTAAGAACTGGAAAAGTTTTTTTTTTAACCTAGGCAATGTAATGACAGGATCTCCTGCAGTCTTACAGACTTTGTTTCTGATACATATGTGAACAACAACAGAGCACCACAAGGAACAGTCCTGTCTCCTTTTCTCTTCACTCTGTACACCTCAGACTATAAATATAGCACCAGGTCACGTCACTTGCAGAAATTCTCAGACGATTCTGCAATTATGGGGTGTACTGATAAAGGGAATGAGACAGAGTATTGTTTGATTCTTGGTGCAAAGAGAATTGTCTGCAGCTTATCATCAGCAAAACCAAGGAACTAGTTTTTGACTTTTGCCGCACCAAAGAGACTCTATGTCCGGTCACTGTTCAAGGATTGGATGTAGAGGAGGTGCACTCCTACAAGTACTTGGGGGGTCCACATCAATGACAGATTGAACTGGTCTCAGAACACAGAGGAACTATATAAGAAAGGGCAGAGCAGGCTCTTTTTCCTTATTAGACTGTGTTCCTTGAATATGGGAAGTGACATCCTTCACATCTTCTATAACTCTGTGATGGCCAGTTTGATTTTCAATGTTGTGGTGTGCTGGGCTGGTAATATTACTTGAGGAGAGGCACACCAAATCAGCAAGCTTATTGAAAGGGCAGGCTCAGTTATGAGATGCCCTCTGGATCCCCTGAGAGTCACAGCGAAGGAGAGAATTAAAACAAAACTGAATGCCATTATGAAAAATGTATCACATCCTCTGACACACTAACACTGAGTCCTTTTAGCCAATTAATTATTCAGCAGAAGTGTGTCAAGAAATGCTGCTGGGGATCCTTTATTCCAACAGCAATATGTCTGCATAATGCCTCACTGGGGCTAAGAAAGCCAAGTCAGAACTTTTTCTTTCTTTAGAATTTTCTTGCATTATACTCAATCCAGTGTGTGTCCAGACCAAAAGTGTGTGCGTGTGTATATATATATATATATCCTTATATATAATTTGATAGTATCCCTATGTATGGTGTTCACGTCAATAGCCCGTATGTATGGTGTTCGCATCAATAGCCCGTATGTATGGTGTTCGCATCAATACCCCGTATGTATGGTGTTCGCATCAATACCTCGACTCAATACAAGTTAGAAGCATGAGTAATGACGGCTGGGTGTTAACAACAGTCATTGTTTAAATTTTAGCCGATCTCGGATCTAAAATGAGTGACGATCGCAACGCAGCCACAACAGCAGTGGCCACGGAAAGGATGCGTAGGAAACGAAGTCGCATGACTGATGAGGAATGTAGACTTGCTAATGTGAGCAGAAGTACATAACGTGCACAACAAATGGATGAGCAGCGTGCGGCTACAAATGCTACTAACGCTGAAAGAAATCGTGCAAATCGGACACAAAAGACAGCTGAAGAACATGCGCTACAGAATGCTACTAATGCTGAAAGAAATCGTGCCAGCCATGCACAAGCGACTGAAGAAGCTCGAGCAGCCGCAAATGCAGCACCAGTTGAAAGACATCGAGCAGCCCGTGCCTTGCAGCGTGAAAATGCTCAGCAGCACGGCATTGCCATGTGCAATCACACAGATATTATTGAGGATGAAGTTCCGGAGCACCACTCTGGTGCATTTGACAACCTGTGCAAACAATGCAACTCATTCAACTTCACTGTTAGAACAAGCAAGGTGGAGAATACAATTCCTTCCATAAAGGTCGATTTCCAATTAACCCTTACAGATACCCTGACAGGTTTAAGAACCTGTTAACATATTTAGACCCAAACTCCAAGCACTTCTTGGAAAATATCAGAAAGTACAACAGTGCATTTGCCTGTGCGTCCCAGGGCGCACAAATATCCTTGCCTCCCGGCCATGGTCCATATTGTTACAGAATACAAGGCCAAATATACCATCAATCTGGACCCTTGCACCCCAGAGAGGGTGAAACACCAAAATTTGCTCAAATCTATATATTAGAACAAAATCATTTCAGGGACTTAAAAAAACAAACAATTCTTTGCAGAGAAAGTATTGATTTCACAAACATAGAATTTGTAGCCCGATTCTAGCAGTTGCTAGTATATATATATATATATATATATATATATATATATATATATATATATTGACACACATGTGCGATTAGGAGACAACTAAAGGGCCTGAAAAATGGTAATTCCATGCCTGACCAGGGGGGTGGCAGGGTGCACTAATTCTCTCTCTCAATTCCTTACAGACCATTCTTGGAAAATCCCGCCCGGTTCTGGGGCAGTCAATGACATCACTTCTGGTTCTGGTCCTTGCTTCCATGAAACTGAAACTCAAAACTATATATGCAAGATATTAAGGACCAGGCATTCATCTGTTTCAATTCTATCATGCAACTAAAGAAAAATAGAACAATATGTGGTATTTATTGAAAGAGTCTCAGTGCAAACTGTGGGACATGTGGCAGTACCAGAAATAAATAAAAAACTCCTACTATTTTACAATGGAGACTGAAAGTTGTGATAATCAGTTTTCAAAACAACAAAGCAAATAACTGTATTTCAATGTAAAATGACAGGGACTTCTTTTCTTGGCTTAAAACTAACAGAATCTCACACAGAAATGTGTAGTTGACCACCAGATCAAGAGAACATGCAAATAACATCTGTACCAATTAATGAAAAATATGCCTTTACTAATGATATATCATATTAGTTGTCTTCCTTGAAACTATTAGGGGTGATGATGAAAATGCCCAGTAACAAAATAAACACGTAATCTGAAAAAAATAAATCCAATATTAGTCTGGCAAAGGAAAGGAGAGAGAGAGAAAAGAGAGCTGTACGTGATAAAAGGTTATGGTCTGTTTTCTGTTAATATAGATAAAAATATGATCTGTTCCTTTCAGTTTTAGGCAATATTTAAGCAACACACACACATGTCACCTGGAGCTAACAGAGAAAGAAACTAAATGTGTTAATTGGATTTTTGAGTGATTTGCCATAAGGTTATGTGCATTATCTATGCATCCAGCTGGCATGAAAAAGGAGGCGTAATGCAGTTTTTTATACCATCGAGTCTACACTGTTTACAGCATACAAGGGAGGACTGCTGGCAGAGCATGGAAGGTCACTTTCTGGCAGTTCTCAGGAATCTCTCTTGGCTCTGTTTCTTGCACCCCCTCCTCTGCTGTTAATCTGGGACCTCTAAATGGGGTTGCCATTTTTCCAGTAACATGAGTTGTCATGACCTAATGTAACTCATGACTGATTCTGACAACTTCTTCATTTTCCTGGCATACCATTCTTTTAACCTACATGATTCTTCAGCTACTGATTACTTTAAGTGCCGAAGCCCATTGCTTTCTTAAAAATGTTTTTACAAATTCTGATATGGCTGCAGTTTGATTCAGAGTGTGTTCCTTCCCTTCTCCTACTCCTCATACTCCTCCTCCTCCTCTTCTGGATACATACTTTTAAGCTGATGAGTAATCTATATATATAATTCACTAAGCCACCGACAAGTAAGACACCCATGGCGCACGCAGGGCGGAGCCACGCCCACCAACTGTAAGACCATTGGATACGACGACAACTCGTAGAGCCACGCCCACCATTTTGGACGCGACGACTCAGAAAACATGCCGTCATTTATGTTCGTCTGTGCTAGAGTCCACATGCACCTCTAAGCCATGTTGACTGTTCATAGAGGCATGTTTCTCGCGGATGTGAATCGTTGTATGCAGCGTCTAAAACAGTTTGCGAGGGGTATCCCATGGGATCCTTAAAACAATCCTTTAAAACTGAGGTTAAAACACAATGAAGGAAGCAGTTGTTAAAAACCAATAAGCCCTGTGCCTCTTTTTCATTAGCGTCTCACCTGCTTCACCGATGCAGGCCCTGCAACAGTCGAGACGGTCTCTGAGCAGCTGACCTTCTCTGTGCCTGACTCCACTACTGTCAGTCGCCTGATTAAAAATGGCCTTTTGAAGGGGAGCTATGGACCCGCTATACCACAGGAACACATTGCCTTTGAGCCTGCTCTCGCTCACTCTAATGTACCGGCTTTCTCTCTCTCCTCACTCGCTCGCACACTGCACAGGGGAGAAACGCCTGCAGCACGACTCCACCACCGAAACCTTTTCAGCCACACTTCCATGCCCCTCGCTATGCTGTGAGCGCGGTGATTATTTATTTAAAAATGGCCTTTTGAAGGGGAGCTGTAGACCTGCTATACTACAGGAACACCTGTGACATTGCCTTCACATTGTTTTCCTTTTATTTCTGATCCCGTCGAGCAGATCAGACATATTTAAAAATGGCCTTTTGAAGGGGAGCTATGGACCCGCTATTACCACAGGAACACCTGTGACATTGCCTTCGAGCCTGCTCTCGCTCACTCTAACGTACCGGCTTTCTCTATCTCCTCACTCGCTTGCACACTGCACAGGGGAGAAATGCCCGCAGCATGACTCCACCCGGAAACCGTTTCAGCCACACTTCCACGCCCCTCTCTACGCTGTGAGTGCGATGATTATTTATTTAAAAATGGCCTTTTGAAGGGCAGCTGTGGACCCGCTATACCACAGGATCACCTGTGACATTGCCTTCACATTGTTTTCCTTTTATTTCTGATCCCGTAGAGCAGATCAGACACCCAGGCAAACAACACTGAATAATCAATAGCTGCAACTACTTTGCCCGCCCCAACTCCTCACCTGAGTCGGTTTTGTCTGTGTTCAGCAGTGTTTCCCAAACTCGGTTCTGGTGAACCCCTGTGGCTGCAGGGTTTTGTTCCAACCAGATTCCTAATCATTAATGACAGTGAAACTCATCCGGGATAAGTTGGTTTTTCAAACGCAGCCGTGTACCAGATTAGTCTAGCTGACTAGCTGGATGTAATAATCCGAGATGAATGCGCGCCCCCGTGCTGAGTGAAAAGCCAATGTATATTGAGTGTAGAAAACATGATCAGCAAGTCTTTGATAGGCTGCAACAAAATTATGAAAGTACGGGTGCATTTTTTTCACACAAGCTGTGTGGGTGGGTGGGTGGGTGGGTGTTAGTTAGTTAGTTAATTAGTTACTTGAAGGATTTCAAGATTTAATATGCACAAGCGGTAACATTGCAAAAGCAGCCCAAACCAGAAAAGACGGCTGGCAAAAAGTGGCCGACAAATTAAACGTGTTTGCATTGTACTTACTGAAAGCAGCGTTACGGATTTTGCAAATGTTCATTTTTTTCCCTCTGCTTAAAAGACATTAAAAAAGCGGCATGATTATGCGGCGTATACTACGCCATGGGTTGGTATACAGTGTGTAAAACAGTTTGTTTGTCGCGGATAATTTGCCTTTTATTTTTACACAAAGACAATTTCCTGTTACATTGGCCTTTGATGACAATTAATATGGCACAGGGCCAAACTTTCAAAAAGATATGCATGTATCTGCCAAAACCAGTTTTCAGTCACGGACAGTTGTATGTTGCTCTCTCCAGAGTTCCATCTTTTCATTCACTTACTGTTGTATCCTCAAAACCACCCCTTTTAGACAACTGTGTCTTTCTGGAACTGTTCAGCCATCAATAAATGATTATGCGGCGTATGCCTGCAGGAACACGTGCGAGCGAGCGACACACACACACACACATACAGGTGCGCGCGCGCGCGAGAGAGAGCTCTGGATGCATAAGAATAATAATACTTCATTACATTGATATACCAGTGTTTTCAGTATTCAAAGCGCTATCCACACAAGGAGGAACTGGGAAGCGAACCCCAAATCTTCCACAGTCTCCTTATTGCATTAGCAGCAACACTACCACTGCGCTACAAGGCAGTTAAAGAATGCACCGGGCTCGATTTTGTTTTCACTTCTGTTTACAGCGATCGGGTCGTAGATAGCATTGTTGGCTTATTACATTACGGATGTTTCACATGTTCATTTTTTCCCTGTGCTTAAAAGACATTAAAAAAGTGTTTCTCAACTGTGACTCTGGAACAACTCAGTACGCAAGCTATATTAAGCGTCAATAACGAAGACTCGCTGCACCTTAATGAACAAGTGCTGAAACTTATCCCTACCGACGAAGTAACTTTCACCAGCGTGGCCTCCATCGTCACAGACGATCTCGCTTTCAGTCACGGACAATTGTATGTTGCTCTCTCCAGAGGTCCATCTTTTCATTCACTCACAGTGGTATCCACAAACCCACCCCATTTGGACAACTGTGTCGTTCAGGAAGTGTTCACCCATCAATACATAATTATGCGGCGTATGCTACGCTGCGGGTTGGCTAGTGTAATATAAAACAAGACAGGAGAAAGGAACGTGTGAGAGTCTCCCAGAGAACCCCATTTAATGGGGAAGAATGTCTGAATGATGGGAAAACAAAAGACTTTGAATAAGTCAGTCTAGGAGTAGCCTCCAAGGAAAAGGAAGAGAGGTTAGTGACTGCGTCTCAGCAAAACCCGTCCCCCATTTTACCTCTTGTGCAAAGCCTCAAACATACTCCTGTAATGACAGTGGATGTACTTTCAAATTTAACTTTTTTTGTCCGTTTTTATGCACTACATCGCCACTTATTTTGTATCCTTTTTTGTTTCCGTATGTAGTCTGCTTCTTAAAAAATCCACTTAAATGACTTCTGCTCATCATATATAGCATGCAGACATGTCCAGGAGGTTCAGTTACTGTTTGACCAATAATTAGACTGGTCGCAATGCATGATCTAAGTGAGTTTAACCTTGGTGTTACTGTGGCAGTTCCATTATCTCTAAAAACTCTCTACTAGGATTATCACTCAGTATTTACAGAAAATGTTAAATAAGCAAAACACATCCAGCAAGTGGCAACTCCGGAGGAAAATATTTTGTTAATAAGGAGAAGAATGGCCAGACTTCTTCAAGCTATCAAATAGTTCAGAAATAAGCAAAGAAGTGCTCTTTACCGCAGTTACATGTAGACCAGCCTTAAAGCTGAAGACCATCCTGTCAGCTGATAACAGAAAGATGAAACTATAGTGAGACTTTAATGGCCAAAGCTAGAGAACTGAATTTTGGAAAAATGTTACCTGATCTGACAGATCTTGATTTTTTGCTATGCAAATACAGTAGAAGGTAACATCAGAATCAGTTGTAAACAACATACAAAAGTATAGGCAACATGCAAAAGTTTGAGCACCCTTGCTTAAAATGTCTGTTAAGTGAGCAGAAGATGAACTGATCACCAAAAGGAATAAAGTTAAAAATGACAAATTTCTTTTCACCATTTTATGCAAGATTAGTGTATTGTTTATGTTTTGTACAACTGTACAGTGAAAAAGGGAAAAGAGTACCATGGAAAAGTTTGGGCACCCCAAGATATTTCAGGCCTCAAATAACTTTAACCAAGGTCTCAGAACTTAATTAGCTCATTAGGGATATGGCTTGTTCACAGTCATTGTAATGAAACCCCAAATGATGCAAATTGCAAAATTGTATAAATTCTATGACTCCTCAAACCTTGTCCTAAAAATCAGCAGCCATGGGCTCCTGTAAGCAGCGGCCTAGCAGTCTGAAATAATATTGCTAACAAAGCAGGAGAAGGCTACAAGAAGATAGCAAAGTGTTTTCAGGTAGCTGTTTCCTCAGTTTGTAATGCTATTAACAAATGACAGTTAACAGGAACAGTGGAGGTCAAGCTGAGGTCTGGAAGTCCAAGAAAACTTTCTGAAAGAGCTTCTCACTGGATTGCTAGAAAGAAAAAAAAGACCTTCAGGCAGATTTAGCAGAGTCTGGAGTGGTGGTGCCTTGTTCTTCTGTGCAGCAACGCCTGAACAAATAGAACCATCATGGTAGAGTCTGCAGAAGAAAGACTCTCCTATATCGTAGTCACAAAATTCAGCACCTGAAGTTTGCAAATGAACATCTAAACAAGCCTGATGCATTTTGGAAACAAGTTCTGTGGACCAATGAAGTCAAAATAGAACTTTTTGGTAAGTTTGGAGAAAAAAGGGAGCCAAGTTCCAGGAAAAGAACACCTCTCTAACTATTAAGCATGGGTGTGGGTCCATAATGCTTTAGGCTTGTGTTGCAGCCAGTGCCACAGTGAACATGTCAATTGGTAGACTGAAGAATGGATTCAAATAAATATAAGCAAATTCTGGAAGCAAACATCACACAATCTATAAAAAGCTGAAGTTACAAAGAGGACATGATCAAAAACACACCTCAAAATCTACAATGGAATACCTCAAGAAGTGCAAGATGATGGTTTTGCCATGGCCCTCATAGTCCACCGACCTAAACATCATTGAAAATCTGTGGATAGATCTCAAAAGAGCACTGCATGCAAGACAGCCCAAGAATCTTACAGAATTAGAAACTTTTTGCAAGAAAGAATGGGCGAAAATACTGAAAGAACAAAAAGACTCTTCACTGGCTACAAAAAGCATTTATCAGCCGTGATATTTACCATGTGTTATTGGCATGTTATTAAGTACTGACCATATTGGGTGCCCAAACTTTTGTTTCAGGCCCTTTTCAGTTTTTTTGGTATTTTGTACCTGTGAAAGATGGAAATAAAAATGCAATCTTGCTTAAAATATTACAGAAATGTGTCATCTTTACGTTATTCCTTTTGGTGATCAGTTCATCTTCTGGTCACTTAACTATATACAGTAACAGAGATTTTAAGCAAGGGTAGGGCAAACGTTTGCATGCCACTGTATATGTGTGGCTGAATTCTGCCTTGTTTCAATAGTACAGACTCGTTTAAGTAGCAAAATGGTGTGTGGAATGTTTTCTTGGCACATCTCAGGCCTCTTAATATTACTGGAGCATGATTCGAGTGCTACAGAAAACGTGTTACTGAACATGTCAATTCTTTTATGGCTACAGTCTTCTCTTTCTCAAATGGATATTTTCTGCTGAATAATGCACCATAATGTCACTATGCATGCATCACCACAAAATAGTTCCATGATGCATGATTGTGGCTTCAGTTTACTCTGATTTCTGGAACAGCCCTTAGATGTCCATTCAGTTGCAAAGAAGGTGGAATGGGAGATTCACAAAATGAATGCAAGACCTGCAGTTTGTTTCATAGCATGCACTGTGGACATTTACAGGCCACACACACTTTTTCTTTTGGTTATAGATTTTCCTCCCACATGAGATATTTTATATCATAGTATGATCTTTGTTTTCTATTGGGAAGCCATGATGATATTAAACTAAATTTTGGAGGACAGTGTTTTCACAGATTACACCTACTTCTTGGAGTGGCACAGTCAAACACAGTGAACGGGCAACAAATGGAAAGCAAGTCATTGCCAATGGGATGGGATTTCAGAGAAAGGTTGTCTTTCCTTGTTCACATTTTCTACCACAAAAATCTGTGACTTTCACTGCAAAAAAAAGTGAAGAAGGGTAGGTAACCTGCTACACTTCCTCCCCACATCTGCATCACCAGTACTTCTGAGTTTGCCTGAGTTCAGCACTGAGGAAAGGGAGCCATCGGGCTAGATGTACACCACTGCCACCGGTACAAAGCTGTGGATACGTTTTCACATCTAGACTTGTTAAAGTATGCCATTAAATGTTAAGAGGAAAGCTTCATGTAGATTAGGTTGATTTAGGGTCACCAGTACACATCCATGAGTTGTGGAAATATTATGGAACTATAGTGAATTTCCCATTGGGATTAATAAAGTATCTATCTATCTATCTATCTATCTATCTATCTATCTATCTATCTATCTATCTATCTATCTATCTATCTATCTATCTATCTATCTATCTATCTATCTATCTATCTATCTATCTAGTATGTTTTAAAATTATGAATTTTTATTTTAAATATATTTAATTAGTTTCAAGAAAAAAAACATTAACTATAGAGGTTTTATTAACTACAGTAGTTAGATCTACTAATGTGTCTTACTGATTTTAATTTACAAATTGTAATGCAATCCTTAAAATAACTAAAATATGTTTTTAAAAAATAGAAGACCTTTTCTAATTGCAACATTCAGTAATTGACAAGGAGTTGAAAAAAAAACCCTCATGGATGTTTCCTCTCAGGATCAAAGGGAAGTTGATACAGATCGGATTGAAAGAGGAGCTGCTAGAGGCTGAGGGCTTAAACATCTGAGCTAAATGGATATGCATAATATTTAACTGTTGAAGCAGTAGAGAAGTACTTTTCTTCTTTAGATTCCAAGTCTTTAAAAGTTTAATGCTGGGTAATGAAATTCAAGACTGAAGGACAGAATAAGAACTGAAGAGAGAAATAAGTGTTTGCATGCAGACAAGCAAACATCTGCAAAATCCTTTTGAACAGTGTTAGGAATATGGTCCATTAAGTCCCTTCAAAAATCAATTATATGCAGTGTTTAGCATCACTTACTGTGAAAGATGCCTAACTGGCTCACTAGCTGTTTTTTAGTTCACTTCTGTTAGGCTCAAAAATGCTTCCAGACCATCAGCAAACAAACACTGCTGTATTCCAGCTGCTGTGATCCAAGCCAGAGAAAGGGATTAGCAAAGGATAGCGGATAACTGAGGGCGAGGCACAAACGGGAGCTTGCCGGGTGCTTATTACACAGAAAATAAAAGGGCCACTAAAAAGGGAATCATCAGAGTGGAGCCATTGAAGAGAAGGTGTTAGTACCATATGACAGAATTTTTAATATTGATGCACAGGCTATATAGTTAGAAAAGTTTTGACTCTTGAAGATGATAGTGTAACATCAAGTAAGAGAGGAATACACAGCAATAATGAAAAATCCTTCAATTTTCAGCATCAGCTTTGTAAATGCAATTTATTGTATTCATCCATCCAGGGTGATGCTAGTGGAGCCTCTGCACTGGAGCACCATGTCTTTTTCTTTTTTGTTTTTGCATATTTTAAAGCTGGTTCCTCTTATACGTTTATCCAGCAGGGAGACCCTGCACAGACCTTATTTACCCGCCCAACCTGCCCTGGATGTCGGCTGACATGGGCAGAGAGTTAGAGAGATGCTTATAATCAGACATTAGTGGGTGTATCTGTTTCTTCAGATTCCTGGAAGATGTTCATCAGCACTAACTGAAACAGCACCGGCCGAGACTGCACTGAAAACTCCATTATCTGGCTGTGTCTTTGACTTGGGGAAGAGATCTTGGACAAACCACAGGTTTATAAAAGGTGTCACCTTTGACATTTATATTGGACATATAACCTTCTGTAGTTTGATTTGTGCTAATACAATTTAGAACTAAGTACTTTACATGTAAATGTCAATTAGTTAATTCTTTATTACTAACTGATTGCTCTTATGATTTTAGTTCTTTTTAATTTCCTTAGAAAAGCACATTTAAGTTATTAGAGCAAAATATTTTAAAACATAATTCTGCTACTGGATTATTTTCACAACATCAGGTATTTTGAGCTGTAAATATAAACTAAAAAGTGTGAATTAATAAATATAGAATAAATACAAAAACACATTAGTATTTTTAGTTTTTTACCAGTTGGCAGGCTCTCTTCACCTACCTACCTGTAGTTCAGTAGAGATATTGCTAGCTCTGGGATTTTACAAGGTTTATATCGCTTCGTTGTTAAATGACTTTTTTAAAGCAAAAGTGATTGGTCAGCAACTATATGCTAATTTTGTATGTTGGCTCTCAGTCGCTCAATCACTGCCATTTTATTTTGAAAAAGGATTTCTCCTGTGTGAATTATTACCAGGTGAATTATTGTCAACAAAAGCAGGCAGCTGAGAAATAAACAGAAACGTTACTCACTTTTGATGTTTATGTCCATATGGTAAAGGTGTTGTTGACCAGCCAATTCCGATTTCAGGTGTTTGAATTACATCTTGATATAAAATGCAAAGACAGGCGGTACAGTAAATTGCTTTCTATTTCACACTCTTTACACTCCCATATTCAACTTGCTCTGTCACCGCAAATGCTGTGTGAACTCCCACCATCCTTTACCAGCCACTGTTCACTGGATGAAATATATGCGGTTGGCTCGTGGTGGATTACTTTCTGTTTTAGAGTTAAAAGTTACAAGGGTTAAAGGCTAATGGTAGGAATTTTCATTCAAAAATGAAAACTAAAAATATTTTTAGTAAATTATTTTATTTCAGTTAGACTTTCCAGCTATTTTAATAGTTTTGTTTAGTTTTAGTTTTTCATTTCAGTTTTGTTAATTATTTAATTTCAGTTTACAAATTTTTTTTTGTAATAATAGTTTCAATTTTGGTTTTAGTTTTCCTTAACTATAATAACCTTGGTCCCAACTCTGCATATATAAAGTCAAATCCCGTTATAATGAAAACCAGACTAACAACATTTTCAGAAAAATGAATACTTTTTGTTGGCCCGGACATATGTTCATACAACATCATGTTTAACAGATTTCGTATTGATGAAAAGTAAATTTCAGTGTAACAAACGTTTTTTTGACCAAAAGTGGCCACTGAAGATAATAATGTGATGGAAAAAATATTTAATGCTCCACCTACATTTTCGGCGAGTCTCGGAAATCTTGCAAGAGGCTGTCTCTTTCTTGTTAGACCAAAAGAAAAAGACAGTCTCTTGTGAAATTTCCGCTTTCAGGCATTCTCAGCAGAGTGTAGGCGTAATAACATACACATAGCCAATTCCTGAGTCTGTGCTCCAACCAAGGGACTGCATGGGTAGTTGTCTTGTGTGCAGATACTGTACTGTTCAAGTTTCATAGTGGTTCTTAAAGTTTTCTTTGAGATAAACAAAAAAGTGAAAATCATCATCTGTTTGCACTGAAAATAAAAGTTACATCTAACATCTCATTTTCAAATAAAATATTTTTTGTAGTTTATGGAGCACTATTTCTTTATGCAGGAATTGTCAAGCTTGGGTCGCAGAGTTGCATGAGAAACAGGAATGAAAATACAGGTACTTTATTACTGTATAGAGAAGGCAGGTACAGTCTCAAGACTTCATTCAAAATAGGAGCTATTACTTCAGCATTTAAGCACAGCTGGTAGGAACAGCGACACAGGGGCAATCGTCCCGCTTTAGCTCCTATCTTCAGAATAGAAGAACACCAGCAGCTTGAAATCACTGCTGTGGCAGATATGGTCTGAGGAACAGAAATCAGGAGAGTGCGAGGAACAGCAGATCAGAACCCAGCGTTAAATGTTCTAAACATCGTGTGACAAGCATGTTACTTGGTAAGCCTGATCCTGCAGACGTCCACCAATTACTTTGCCCTAGGTTTACTGTTTACCAGACGCAGCAGAGCAGCAATGGAGTTGTCCTTGCACCGCTGCTATTAGAAATTGAGAAATCGCTGACAATCCCGGTCACAATAACATGTATTTTTCCCATATTCATTATAATGAAATTTCATCCATCCATCCATCCATTTTCCAACCCGCTGAATCCGAACACAGGGTCACGGGGGTCTGCTGGAGCCAATCCCAGCCAACACAGGGCACAAGGCAGGAACCAATCCTGGGCAGGGTGCCAACCCACCACAGGACAATGAAATTTCCATTATAACAAAATATTTTTATGGGCCCATGAATTTTGTTACAATGGGATTCCACTTGTGTACAGTATATGTGTTTGTGTTATATGTATATATTGTGAACGCTGCCACAGGGGGATGCGGCCGCTCTTCCTTGAACAGTTTTTCTATGGGAAACAAACACCTTACAACCAACTTACACCTTCTCTTTGCCAGGTTAGCTGCAGGCTTTCTTGCATGCGTGTGGGGCATCAGACTTTTAAAAGACCGATCCTCGGCTGTCCTCATGTCTCACTCTCTTATCTCTCTTCCCCCAGACTCCCTCTGCTCCGGCCACTGCTTTAGAGCTGCTGTACCCCCTTGATGAAGAAGAGTTTGTGTTCTTTTGAGCAGAAGTCGAGGCTGATGCGTCAAGTTTGATAGCTGTTCCTTGTGTGGCTGGATCACCTTTGAAAGAAGACTTGTGTTTGTATCTGCCAGAACAGCAATACAGTTTCTACTCCTTGGAAAATCTACTCTACTCTCCTGTGCAACTTTGTGACCCAAGCATGACAATATATAAATATTGTAAGAACTAAACTCAAAGGTGAGATGATAATGAGTTGGGACATCTTTAAGAGAACTCCATATATTTGATAGTAAAATAGCAAAACAAGTTAACTTGTTGTTGATATGTCTTTCCAGATGCAAGTCTCAGTGTAGACTGACACCATAGCATCCCACAGCCAATCCCTAGATCTGCTGGTAGAATGAGAGGAGAGGCATTAAGTGACAGCACCAACATTCAGCCAAATAGTGGTATTACCAGAAGTTGTCTCCCAAATGTAGGTAAAGTAAAAATGTATTTATAAAGCACCTATCACAGATGAAAGTCACAAAGAGCTGAACAATAAAACTCAGAATAATATCCATCCATCCATTTTCTAACCTGCTGAATCCGAACACAGGGTCACGGGGGTCTGCTGGAGCCAATCCCAGTCAACACAGGGCACAAGGCAGGATCAGAATAATATGAAATATCAAAACAAAACAAAATACAAGGACAATATAAAAGTAACCCACAAACAGCACAGTTACACAAATGTCTGTTTGATTATACTTACCGTAAACAATTCGATACATTTTTCTGATTTCAATGTCAGTAGAAAACTGTTCCATGACCATGGTGCAATAGACTGGAATATACGACCCCCACATGTCTTCGGTCTGGAATGAGGAACCGAAAGCAGATCTAACTGAGCATATTTCAGAGCACGGCCTGAGGTGTAATTCTGAAGGAGGTTTGTGATATATTGGGGAGCTTGACCATGCAGAGCTCTTTAAGTGAGTACCAGAATGTTGAACTGGATTCTAAATTCCACTGGAGTCCAATGTAGAGAGAATGAAATTGGAGAGATGTGGGTCTGTTTATGTGAATGTGTTAAAATCCTGGCAGCTGCATTTTGAAGCATTCTGAAAACGAGACAAACCAGCTTTACTCAGACAGGTAAAAGGAAATAGTAATAATCTAGACATGATGAGATTAAAGCATAGATAAGCATTTCCATCTCAGCCTGCACAGGTTTCTTACAGTAAAACAAGTGACTGTGACATACAGTATGAGCATTAAAACTCAAGAGACTGATCAAATATAATACCTAAGTTACAAAGGGATGCATGAGAAAAAGTAGAGATAGTAGGAAGTTTTTGAGTAATTGCCGGGTGATGATCGGGATGGAGAGGTCATTAAAACCTCCGTTTTCTTAGCATTTAACCTTTGAGTAGTCAGCTAGTAGCCAATTATTGACCTTCTTCAGTCAGTCAACAAAAGAAGACATCTTGTGCAGTTGCTCTGGCTTAAAAGGACAATAGAGCTGAAAAATGGTAAGAGATACCATTAAAGATACCATTAAAAGAAATGACAAATTTTATCTAGAAGAAGTATATACTCTGAAAGCAAGATAGGTCTGAGAACAGAACCTTGGGGCACCCGACAAGTCAATGAGGCAGAAGCAGAAGGTTTCTCGCCCACACAGACAGAGAAACACCTATCAGGTAAATGTGAGATAAACCAAGCCAGGGCTTATGACAAAATGTGACAATTTATATTACTTTCCTCCCTATGACTGGTGCTCATTTAACATCTAACCATTTAGCTTGTATGGAAATATTAATAAGTTATATCTCTGTCAAACTGTATTTTTAAAAATTATGTTAAATATGTAATACACCAGTCAACACAATACTGAAGTAATAAAAATGTAAGAAGGAGTGAATTTAAATAAGCCCCATATTTTTTGAGATCATTACTTAATACAACCCAAATTCCACTTCCAACTGTTTCTAGTTCTTTTTCATTTACCTGGGAACAGTTAACATAATTAAAAACAGGCAGAGAAGAGTATGGATTACCTACAGAAATGGGGACTGGGAATGAAAAAATACAGATAAGTTGTCAATGCTATGCTATTAATAGTATGTGCAATTAATAATTTTTTAAATCATTTGTAAAATAATATGTTTAGGTCTAAACAGATATTTTATAATAATCAACTTTACTTGACATGCATCTCCTTTTTTGGAGAATTGCCACTGTACTGTGCTTCAGGTAGGAAAGATGGCACCGCAGTAGCCACCCTGCATCCACCCATCCATCCATTATTTGTATCCGCTTTGCCAAATTCAGAGTCACAATGGTGGAAGCCTATCTAAGCAGCATCAGATATAAGGCAGGACCAAACCCTGGATGGAGTGTAAGCCTCAAAAAGGTCAAGATACTCCTAAAGGACCAGTTTAACAATGAACCTATCCTACATGTCCTTGGGATATAGAGAGTAACTGTAGTATCTGAAGGAAAACTTAAAACAGATTCTGTTAACTCGGCATAAACTGGACCGGGACACACTTTTTGAACTCTGCCTCTTGGTGGCTTGAGTCAGCACACTAATAACTATGGCACCCAAGTGATTCATTAAAGTATTGTTAAAAGGATCCCCATTTTTCAATTTCAGGCCTGCTTTACCTGATGGTTGTAATGGCAACAGGGTCAAGTACAGCAGGTCAATTATTATTATTCAAGGCAGCTCCTTTCAATGTTTGCATGGACTAGGTATTAGGCAAGGTTGTGGGGTCCAGCGGCTGTGGGGCATCTGTTGGTGAAGAAAGATTCATCTTCACTTTGACGACAATGCTGTGATCTTTGTGGATTGGGGCTCTCGAGAGACTGAATGAGGAGTCTAAGTGTCTGGGCTTGCGGGTATCTTGGATAAAAACCAAAATCCAGGCTTTTAATGACCTCTTGAACACAGCCTTCAGCAGAATATCTGTTTGGGTAATCATCCAGTGGGGAGAGAGGTCCATGTCAAGAGATTTACTTACTTCTGCATGTCAAGAGATTTACTTACTTCTGCAGTAATGATCATGTTTCTGGTAACTTTTGCTTTGAAGTCAGTAGAAAGATTGGGAGAGCACAGGGAGGTCAAGTGGTCGCGGGAAAGGGGTGTGTGGCATTCCAAATATCTCTGCAAAAGTGAGAAAGTCCAAGTCTTTAGAGTCCTGGTGCTTCCTGTCTTGCTATATGGTTGCGAGACATGGACGCTATCCAGTCACTTGATAAGAAGACTGAACTCCTTTGGTACTGTGTCTCTCTGTAGAATCCTTGGGAACTTGTTCTAGAACGAGCGGTTACTCATGAAATCCAGAATGAAACACATTACCTGCATTGTGAGGGAGCACCACTTACGGCCTTTTGGCCGTGTGGCATGATTCCCTGAGGGTGATCCGGCTCGCAGGATCCTCATTGTTGAGGACCCAAGTGGCTGTACCAGGCCAAGGGGATGCCCACATAACAACTGGTTGCGACAGATAGATGGTCATTTGTGGAGGGTGGGACTGAACTGCATGTCTGCCTGGGGTGGTTGCCAACCAGGATCCTGAGCTGTTTCGTCTTGTGGTGGGTGTTGGCAATGCACCATACCAGTGCATGCTCCCCAACTTGACCTGAGACCAGAACCCCCTTAATTGTGCCTAACAGCAACCAGCAATCCAGCATAAACCAGACTTCTCTTCTGTAGTTCCTAGGTCTGGCTCAGGTTATTTTTCCAGAAGTAGAAATCCAGAGGTCAGCTTTATGAATCAGAAATATAGAGGCAATCCTAAGTGGCAGAGATGATGGCAAATGTGTCCAACAGAATTAGGAAGCTATGTTCTTGGGAGTTCTGGCATGTTCATTCTTTTTGAATGGGTTAAGAAAAAAAAAATAATGGAACTCTTTCTGAATAAGAATCACCAAGAAAGAATGAAAGCATCCTTAGAATTTGGTCTGAGCGTGCTACTATATATGCTAACAAATGCCTGGTGGTCACACCAGCTGTTTAACCAGGCAGGGGAAATTTGACGTTATAACAAGAAAAAGGGGCATTTAAGTTGACAGGCAGTGACCCTGAACTGGACTGGTGAGAAAGGAAATAAATAGATGGATGTTTAATTTTTTATCCTATATTGACATCCAGTACACAATATATGGAAGACTACAGCACTACCCATCCACACACTTTAATGATTTTACAAATCAGTCTTCACCAATTCCTAAAAATTAACATACATCTCAGGGGATAAATAACATACTGTATGAAAAATTCTGCCTTGTCACTTCTTATTAGACAAAAATAATCCAATATTGAAAGGTCATGTGTGAAAAACTAAATCCAACCCCTGATTCAGTAGCTTGCAGAGACGCCCTTTGCAGAGATCACTTGAGGTAATCATTTTCAGTTTCAATTTATGAGTCACTTACTTTGTAATATGTGAATTTCATCCTCCTCCACATAATAACACTGCCTCCATTCATTGATGCCTAGTGTAAGGTCACACCACAGCAGTCCAGGGGAGTTAAGGTCTGGACCATGACTGCGTTTTTTTTTCCCCCACTGTTCAATTATAGATTGGCTTGTGTGCTTGGGATTATCGTGCTGATGCATGCTTCTGTGTTGGATAAGCTGTATCTGTCAGACCATTGGCTTTACATTTACCTTTAGAATACTCATGCGTTAGTGCCATTAAATTGCACTTTCATAGTGCCTTTAATGACTGTAAATCAAGATCTCTCCACCACCATGCATACCAGGTGGAATGAGGTTCATGTGCTGATACAGTGTGTTTCTCTTTGCCAAATAGAGTGTTGCGCTTAATTGCAAAACAACACCACTTGGATCTCATTTGCCATAGGATTATGTTCCAGAGGTCTTTTGCTTTGTTTATACTCAACCTTGCATGCTCTTTCTGAAGAGAAGAGGCTTTCTTCTGACCTTCTGTCTTTTTAGTACACTATGTAATGGTAGAGTCATGAACTGATGTAGCCAGATGTGCTATTTTTTTACAGATTGTAAAACGAGTTCAAATTTGCTGTGGCCATAAGGGGGCACTTGGCACAACAATAGACAGCATCAGTGGCACTGGCATCAGTTCCCAGTTTGTAGAATGGGGAGCTCTTTCAGATTTTACAGGGTGGACCAAAAGTAAGTACAATGTCCTCTGTAATGTTTGGGACAAAGACACATTTTTCCTTGATTTACCCTTCTGCTCCACAGTTTAAAATTACAAGTCAAATAATTCAGACATGATTAAAGTGCACATTGCACTCTTTAATTTAGTGGTATTTGCATACATTTCAGTCACACTCTTTTTCTACATGGTCAATCTCCCATTTCAGGGCACCACAATGTTTGAGACAAAGTAATGGTCGGTATATTAAAGCAGTTGCATTTAGTATTTTAGTTGCGTACACCTTGCACACTTGACTGCTTGAAGTCTGCGATTCATAGACATCACCAGATTCTGTGGATCTACTCTAGTGGTGCTCTGCCAAGCTTCTAATCCAGCCATCTTCAGCTCCTGCTTGTTTCAGGGGTCTTGTCCCCTTAGGTTTTCTCTTCAGCATATGGAAGGCATGCTTTGTTGGATTTAAATCAGGTGACTGGCTGAACCATTTAAGAATTTTCCATTTGTTAGTTTTGAAAAACTCTTGTGTTGCCTTAGTAGAATGTTTGGCATCATCATCTTGTTGTGTATAAAATGCTGTCCAGTGAGTTTGGGAGAATTTACTGGAACCTGAGCAGATAAGATGTTTCGATACACCTCAGTTCATTGTGGAACTGCCGTCCACAGTTACATCATCAATGAAGAGAAATGTGTCTGTGTCTCTGGCAACCATATATGCGTAAGTCATAACACCCCCCACCACCATGTTTAACTGATGAGGTGGTATGCTTTGGATTTTGGGCAGTTCCTTTTTGTCTGCACATTATTCTCTTACCATCACTCTGATACATACTTATCTTTGTCACATGTGTTCACAAGAACTTCTGCAGGCTCTTTTGAGTTACTTTTTCGCAAGCTGTAATCTGGCCGTCCTGTTTTTGTGGCTAACTAGTCATCTTTCAGCATGGACTCTGTACTTCTGTTCATGAAGTCTCCTACAGATAGTCATCTCTGACACAAACGCATCTGTCTCCTGAAGGCTGTTTCTGATCTGTCGGACAGGTGTTTGGGGCTTTTTCTTTACCATAGTGAGGGGTCTTCTGTCATCAGCAGTGAAGGTCTTCCTTGACCTACCAGTCCCTTTGTGATTGCTGAGCTCACCAGTGCGTTCTTCCTTCTTCTCTTTTCCTCATGTTGAACAATGGCAACTACAGACACCAAAGGCTACAGTCAAGCCTATGTATCTTATGAAGCAATAAAACACACCTGGGTAATTACAAAACACCTGTGACACCAACTGGCCTCAAATAATTTGGTGCGGTGCCCTGAAATGGGGGAACTACGTTAAAAAAAAGTGTCATCTCTACACGATGTGACCAAAATGTATACAAATACCCTTAAATGAATGTCTGCAATGTGCCTTTTAATCATTTCTGAATTGTTTGATTTGCAATTTTAAACTGTGGAGCAGAGTATTAAATCAAGGAAAATGTGTCTTTGTCCCAAACATTATGGAGGGCACTGTAAATAGTATTTATTCTTTTTTTTTTTAGTTTACAGGTACTGAGTAGGTATATAGTACTGATCAGTTCCTGTTTGTTCTCTTAAGTGCTCTAAATATCCTCCATCAACGTTGCAACATTCCTGAAACCTGTCCACAACACTGTGAAACACAGTAACACATGAATTTCAGTTAGCATCAATGTCCATATATAGATGTGTGATTGAATTTCTCTGCAGTGGGCTGGTGCCCTGCCTGTGGTTTGTTTCCTGCCTTGCACCCTGTGTTGGCTGGGATTGGCTCCAGCAGACCCCCGTGACCCTGTAGTTAGGATATAGCGGGTTGGATAATGGATGGATGGATGGATGGTTGAACTTCTTAAATTTTTCCACTGTGTGAGTCTTCCTGTCAAAAACTGTTTCCCTTACCACATGCCAAAAAAGAAGTCTATAGGTTAGTATGAAAAAGTACTGTACACCTACTACTGGACCACCCAGTATAAACAACGACTGGAGCAACTGTGTAGGAGTTTAGTCTCAGGAAAACTGGCCCTTTGCTGCTTTTATGCTGTTCTAGGAACATGAAAGCAGAAGAAGCTCCCCCTTTATGTTCTTGGGCTGGGCAGCACCTTGTTCTTCCTGGGAATCATCTAAGCATGTGCGCAGGGTTGCCAGGTACTGGAAATATTTCTAGCCCAATGACAGCTGAAAATCCTTCTAATGGAGCTGTGGACCAACCCGATGAATAAAGCTGTTGACAACTTAGGGAGGTTTGGGGCTGTAGACATCCAGGTTGGGTTCCACTTGTAGATTTGCCGCTATTGATGTCGGGTTCTCCCCCACCTTGGAGTTTTGCCATTTGGGCGGCCGCACATAACCTTTAAAAATACCACAAAAACCTGCACACTCCCAAATCAAAAAATTTCCCCTGCCACAACCCTGTCAAACTATAATAGCCACCTAAATAGCCCAATTTGGCGTGCAAACTGCACATCTGGCAACCCTGACATGCAGGCTGACAAACCTCTGGCTCCTTCCTAATAGAAAATGAAAACCAGTTCTGAGTCACTGGATATGGAGTTCTCAGGCCCACTTGTAGTGGTTGTTTGTGTACTCCCAGCTTGTTCCACATAAGGAGGTGGAGTGAGAATTTTCATTTCCAAGATAAGGGAGTTGCTGAAATATACAAATTGTGGATGCAAGCATTTTAAACAAACCAAACTATTCAACTCTCTCATAGTCTGATTTTCTCTTCCTGCCAGGAAAGAATACTAAGTTTTCAAACTATGGGAATGATTTTTAAGTGTACTAGTTGATTAAGTCTTCCAGTTTCTGATACTACTGAGGGGTGCAAGGAAGAGTTAAGTTAGAGTAGAATGAGACTCCAGCCCCTTGGATGCTTTCTTAAACATAGTCTCCATAGCAGAGAAAGGTAGTTGAACATCTCATTCATAAGAAAAGTATTATTATCATTTTGTATAGACTTCACAAGTCCATCATAGACCCTGAGCCTACGGCTGTGTGTTTTAAGACTCGGGTGCCTTCTCCCTATTGTTGAGCAGTTTCGAGATACCAGTAGGTGCTTTTTTTCCAATAGCTCTGACAGCCCTTGTGCTTGATGGTGATAAATAACTTTTTAGTAAATAGCCTGTCACCTCTTGAGGTTTTACAAAACGTTCTCTTGCACAAATTAGATAACTGATTTTCAAAAAATATCGACTTGGAAGAAATTGTTTTACTGTAGATAAGGTTCTCCATTTGCCCATATCACTCATTTGTGTAGGCCAGGAGTCTGGACTCATGTCCAGTCAATCTTGTTTCTTAGAGACCAATGCTATTAATTGGTTTTTGCACCTGAACAAAAGACAACAGAGACAAAGTCGTCAACAGTAAGAGGGGGAAAATAATTAAAAAGCAGCATTGCCACATTGATTGAGCTGAAATGAGAAACGAGTAGTTATAAAACAAAAAGAAAGCAGAGATCAACAGTTACTGCAAATGCTGAAAACATTAATACAAGTTAGAAGTCACAGGGAAGAAAAACTAATGTCTGTAGGACAAGTTTAAAAATCTGTCAGAATTGCATTCACTAAGATTAAAGTGTTCAGCAAAGCCAATTTTAATTTACTCATGGAGGGTATAAGGTGATGAGCATTTTTATTTAAAACAATACACATACTTTTTAGATCAGTTGAATTCATATCTATAAATACTGCCAGAATTATATTACTGATGTATATTTTATTTTAGGGAGTACATTTAACAGTTGAATTACAGCAGGAACACAAAGAAAAAAAAAGACTGTCATAGACAACAAAATGAAGTTCACATAAACACACACTAGGTAGCTTTTGAATACATTCTTCTTATGCCATATTTGTCTTATGCTTATTCATATATTCATCCATTTTCTGGTCTCTCACTGTCCCTGACAGTGGAGCTTTGGCTGTAAGGCTGAACTACTCTATATCTGAATAGGATGTCAGCCGCTTAAAAATGAGACAGCATGGTGTGGGTAGTGGTTAGTGTTGCTGCCTCCTGTGCCAGAAGAGCGCAAAATGAAAACTCAATCTGGTTGCTTTCTGTGTAGTGTTTGCATATTCTCTCTGTGTCTCTGGTATAATTTTTCTTACAGGTACTCCAGTTTTTCTAACACATTCCAAATAGGAACAATAGGTTAATTTTGAGTTTACACTGGACGAGTGTGGCCTATGACTGTTGGATGTTCTGTCCCAGACTGGTCCTTATCTACTGCTGCTGAGATTAGCCCCACCTGACCCTAGAATTTCTAGATAAAAGGTGTTGTGATGTGAAATTTTGCATACAAGTTGATAAATATTTTGTATGTCTTTATTTGTAACTTAGACAAAGCAATGTAATATTAGTGTTGCACTATTGATAATAACAGTAATGGTTTAAGAACCCCTTCCCCTCTTTTAGTAATGAGTCTCTTTGTAATTTTATGACAGGGTTGGGTAAGTGCCTCAAACAAGTTTGGCAAATGTTTCCCTGCAGGATTCTCTCTCAACCCCCACAGGAAAGCCAGGCTGCCTAACTGCCCAGCTTTACCTTAACAAATGGTTTTGGTGGCAGGTGTTTAGGTGTTCTATCCCCCATTGGTCTGAAGTATGGCTGTTTGGAACTGTCTTGTATCAAAAGCCTTTAAGTACCATAACACCCTATTGGCTCTATTGGACAGAAAACCTATAAATTTGCTTGCTTTACCTCACCCCCTCTCTCACACTAAACTAATGAAAGACCATCTCACACACCATGAACTGAGAAGGACAACACAATGAAGAGCACAGTTTGACAGACATATTGATACAGGCATGTGGCCTGTTCTGAAGAAAGCTGACCACAAATGATGCCTTAACTAGAGACATTTTAAGTAATTAACAAGTCTGTGTGCTGCCTGAAACTACACATCACCATTTATCAGGTTGTATGGTTCCCAATATTCAAATATACTTTGCATATTGTTATTATTTATGAATATTATCAATAATACATTATTTAAATTGTAACTTAACTCCTGCTTGTCTTTTACTACACCTAATTGCCTGAGGTTATAGATGTAGATGGGAAGGTAGGGAGAAGTTATATACTATAATACCTTATAAACAGTGGTAAGTCTGTCAGATTAGGCATTCTGACAAAGGCTACATATTAATAATACAAAAGGGGAAAGTAGAGTAAAATATTGCTCTACCAAGACAAAACAAATGGATAGCCTGCCAACTTTGCCAAGTTTTCACATGCTTTAATTCTCTTCTGAGAAACAGATTAATTCTGTGGTCAAGAGTTGCTTTTTCCAACTTCATCTTTTAACCAAGGTTAAGCCTTATTATCTCCTAGAGATCTTTAGAAAGTTACTCATGCTTTTATCTTTTCTCAGCTAGAGTACTATAACTCCTTGTATTCTTGGATCAGCAAATCCCTGATACGCAGGTTGCAGTTGGTTCAGAATGCTGCTGCTCATTTTTTGGTTGGGGCAAAAAAAGATTGCCTCTGTATCTCCAGTTTTAGTCTCTTTATACTGGCCGCCAGTTAGCTTTAGAACTGATTTTAAAATTTTGCTGCCGGTTTTTAAATCATTACAGAGAGCTTAGATCTACCAGTCAGTTGTCTTTTGCGGTCCATCATACTATATGTAAAGCTAAGAAGGGACAGGACTTTTGCAGCCGCTGCACCTTATCTGTGGAAGGAATTCTTTACCTTATTACATTAAGGAGTCTCCTTTGATTCAACTGTTTAAAACTAGATTGAAGACACATTTCTATTCTCTAGCTTTCCATGACCTTCAGTGATACTGATGTTTCACTCCTCTTGGTCATTTGTTTGTTTCAAATTATTACTCATTGTATTGTGTTTTATTGTACTTTATTCTATTTATTTTATATATTTTGAATATTTTAATGTAAAGCACTTTGGCTACAGCATTACTGATGTTGTTTTAAATGTGCTCTGTAAATAAATTGACATTGACTTTAATTCATCCTGTGTATCTCACCACTAACATTATCCTGGAATGATTTGTCAAGGCTTGGGGGGTTACATAGTCAATCCTTATGCAGTCTTTCCAGTGTAATCTCTTAGAACAAATGCATGGCATGACTTGTTTCTTACTTTCTCCAGTGGTTAGATAGCACCTGGAAGTTTCAGAGAGAGATACTGAGATCTGACACAAACTGGAATGAATGGGCATTACCCCTTTAATTTTAGTCCTGGGAGTGGATCCAGGCCTTTAATGGATCAGCAGCCATCAGCAGTGTGTCTGTCTGCAGAAGGAATGCCAACCTCATCAAGAAGTTTTCTTACCTCGGCAGCAACATTCATGTCTCTGTTAACTCTTCCTATGAAGTCAGTACACAGATTGGGAGCTCATGGGGAGTCGTAAAGTTGCTGGAAAGTGGTTTGTGGTGCTCCTAATATCTCTGCAAAATGATGAAGAGGCAAGTCTTTAGAGTCCTGGTGTCTCCTGTTTTGCTATATGGTTCCAAGACAAGGACACTAACCAGTAATCTGAGATGAAGACTGGACTTCTTCAGTACTGTGTCTCTTCAGAGAATCCTTAGGTACTGTTGGTTTGACTTTATGTTGAATGAGCAGTTGCTCATGTAGTCCCAAATGAGGCACATTACCTGCATTGTGAGGAAGTGTCAGTTATGGCACTATGGCTGTCAGAAAGTCCTTTGCCAGGTTAAATGGCAACCTCTAATGGCTGAACACTGGAAACCATTTGTAAAACTTTTTCCTTGCATGTTTACAGGTGAAAGTTCATGCTTCGTTACTTCTTCCGTTCTTTTGTTTACTTGCTGCACATTGTGAGAACAGTTTGTCCTTTTCCTATATCACCTGAGCCATTAATGCTGTGCATCCTTGCAGAAAAGTAAGTTTATTCTAGATAATCTGATATAAAGAGGTTCAAATGTTTGTTAAACTTACTCATGCAGAGTAGTTAAAATGTGTACTTGTTTGTAACGTTGTGACTTAGTGTATGTATTTAACTTGGTTTACAGACCACATCAACAGGAACTGAAGTCCTTTCTGAGTTCAGACTGCGTTTGGAGTGATTTCTTATATCTATAACCCCTGGAAGGGGGAGTTTACAACAGTAAAGTTGTGCAACTGTGGAGTTAATAGCAGCACCTCCCGTGGCCTGATATCTGATTGTGTTTACTGCCTTTCGGACTTTATCTCACCTACATTTCCTGCACCAGCCTACCATAGCGAGGCCAGACCTCACTTACAATGGAAATGTGGCGCGGTTCCCCGAGGGTGATCTAGCTCACGGGATTCTCATTGTTGAGGACCCAAGAGGCTGGTTCAGGTCAAGTGGATGCCTATGTAATACCTCTCTGTGGCAGATAACTGGTAATTTCTGGGGGGTGGGACTGGACCACGTGTCTGCCTGGGGGATTGCCAACTGGGATTGCAAGCTGTTTCATCATGTGGTGGGTGCAGCAGTGTGTTGTACTGGTGAATGCCCCCAACCTGATCTGACCTCCATCCATCCATTTACCAACCCGTTGAATCCGAACACAGGGTCACGGGGGTCTGCTGGAGCCAATCCCAGCCAACACAGGGCACAAGACAGGAACCAATCCCGGGCAGGGTGCCAACCCATCGCAGGACACACACAAACACACCCACACACCAAACACACACTAGGGCCAATTTAGAATCGCCAATCCACCTAACCTGCATGTCTTTGGACTGTGGGAGGAAACCGGAGCGCCTGGAGGAAACCCACGCAGACACGGGGAGAACATGCAAACCTGATCTGACCTGACCTAGGAATGGAAATTCAGAGCGACCTATGAAGGCTGAAGAAAACTTTGTGGTTTACTGGCTTTGGAAGATTAATAGGAGCCTTATGATTCCAGAAATCTAGACTTGGTACTTGAGCGATGGAAAAGACTCACAGGTAGTGTGGCCAGATAATTGAGTGTGATTTCTGCAAGTAAGTGGGTGTGTTATTTGTGCTGGGTGAGGCTACGTACTGGGCAGGGCTTTATATCTTCATTTTTATGGTATAATTTGATTCATCTCTTTATGTTCTATTCTTAGATATTTTGAAATTTATTTACATGATACAATTTAACCCTTTACGGACGTTATTTTCAAGAAGAGGGTTCCAGTTAGGCTGCAACACCTAACGATAGATAGATAGATAGATAGATAGATAGATAGATAGATAGATAGATAGATAGATAGATAGATAGATAGATAGATAGATAGATAGATAGATAGATAGATAGATAGATACTTTATTAATCCCAAGGGGAAATTCATAAATAATAGCCTTACATGCAGTTTATGATTATATATGGCTTGTGTTTTTTAAATGCAGATTTCATTTATTGGTACTTAAATTATTACTCTTTCCATGACGTCTTAACAAAGCCTTTATTCATTTTGTAGTGTATGTATTCTAGTAGCTGCTTAATTATACTGATTGAAAATTTTCAGTAGCACTTGTCATAGATGATATTAGTTGTCTGTCATCCCAGCTGGGGTAGACAGCTCTTTAACTGGCCGAGAGGGTATAATGGTAGGAGAGGGATGGATAGATGTCCTGAAATGGTTGGTTAGTGGTACCTTTCCTGTTTGGGATGTAATCATAAGGGAAGGACAGAGGGCCATGTGTTCCCCAGTGTACTGTGTGGAGGTGTCTTTTTGGCATGGCTCCCAGCTAGACACCCGCGGGTTGCATAGGAGGTGTAGTATTATTCAGGGCAACCTTGCTGGGTTCCTCAGGGGAGCTGCAGGAGGTGGGTTCTCCTGTTATGGGGAAGTTCTACCTGACCGGAAAGTGCTTGCTGGGTTCAATGTACTAGCACCGACCGTACTCCCAGTTCTGGTATAAAGGAAACTGCTCCACTTCACCCAGGCAAGTTGGAGTTGAGTTTAAGAGGACAAAGCTCACCTGGGAGGAGTAGAGGAAAAAAGAGAAGAGAAGAGAATATTTACTTGTGTTTAGAATTTGACAAAAAGCCTGTCTGGAAAGTATTTGATTGAAGAAAATCATTAATTTGAACCAGGGACTTGTCTCTGTGAGGTTGCATCTTGGGTTTGGGGTACCATTACACCTCCTACAGGTCACACATGTTATGTGCCATCCTGGCAAATCCTGGTGGAGCGTTCACAGAATGAAACAATTCCTGTTCATTTTATGGTCTTAGAAAAGTCAATGGGAATGAATGCTCTAAACTTAAATATTAAAATGAAACCAAATAAAAATATATACTATACTTAACATGAAGAAAATTCACCAAATTAATATTGAAAGGAAGATTAAAAATATATTCCTTTGTTTCAGTTAGTCTGCTGTGACATTGTCTGGATGACCCACAGCATATCCTCAATCCTGCTCTCCATCAAAAAGTGAGCTTACCTTATAGAAAAGAAATCCTCCTGAATGATCAAAAAAATAAATTAAAAATGTGCCACTCACAAAGGGTCTATAGAGACTTCATTAAAATTCCATCCATTCAATACAATAATTAGGTTTAATATATATACTGTGTGAAATGATGAGCCTCGACACAAAACAAAGGTTTGGGGCAGCCACTCGTGTACTTGACCTTGGCTGCTGTGGCGGATGGCTGGGTCGCCCCTTCAATGTGTATTCAGGTGGAGCAGCCCTGGATGGTGCAGTACCTCCCCCTGGACACTGGATGGCCACCCCCCTGGATTGGAGTGGTGCCTCAGTCTCTCGCAGGGCTTCATGGGAGATGGAGTTCTCCACAGCCCTGTTGGGGTCTGCGGTGGCCACCAGGGTGCGCGGCATGGGTCCCTGAGCCCAGCTGGTCTAATCTTCAGCCCCACCCAGGAGTGCAACCGGAAACAGGTGATCAAGCAGTTGGAGCACTTCCGGGTGGGCTATAAAAGAAGCCAGCAACCACCACTCAGCGGCCAGAGTTGGGTAGAAGGAGGACAAAGCTTGTGGAGGAGTGGTGAAGGAAGAAAAAAGGAGTGTAGTAGTGTGGGTTTTGTACTTGGGACTGTGTTGTGGCTGGGGGGTTCATGGGGAAGACGTGCCCTTCAGCTGAAGAAAATAAAAGTCTTTTGTGCTTTTATACGTGCCTCCCGTGTCCAATCTGTGTTGGGTTGTGCGCTATATAGTGTCTTCTTACACTGCAAAGAAGGCAAAGTTTTTCAACACATTAATGTACAGAAGTGACTCCAAAACAGAACTCCTCAACGGAGGAAGGAAGTGGGGTTTTATAGGGAGGTTTAAGGAAGTGATGTTGTCCTCAGGGCCGGGACTGAAAATGATGTCGCTGTTGGGGCCCGGGGTGGAAGTGACGTCTTCGTACTCAGGCAGAATTTCCCGTGTCTGGTCTGCGGAGGCAAAATAAGAGAGTTGAGTGCACCCCGCCACCCCCCGGCTGAGCATGGAATTCCCTTCTTTTGGTCCCTGTGGCTGGCTCCCATGTGCACGTGTGTGACAACTGGTGTACCATGTAGGAAAGAGTGTGACTTATCGTGTCCACCCAGAGGGACGTCAATAAATGTAGGAATGGAAAGATTAATTTGAACTTGGATAATAAATTATTACCTTTGCCTTTGGCAATACTGGTAATTAATCAAATACAGTAATTCTTCAAGGCCCCTACTTTATTTACCTTACTTTTCTCTATTGTAAGAGGGGTCTCCAACCTTTAGACATATATCAAAGCAACTGAAGCACACTCGTTTTAAGACAGACAAACACATAACACAGAGAGATTTCTGTTTAGAATTCTAATTTATTTTGGCACAGGTAAATAGTTTTATGATACCAAGTCTTTAAAGGTGATGTCCGATGTTGTTGCTCCTTTGTTGCTGCTCCGGGTTCTAGTGAAGGATTCTTCTTGCATTGGAGTATACTTATGTAATCTACAACTTCATAGGGAAAAGCATAACTCCTTATGGCACAAGAGCTTAGTTGGTGAAGTTCTCTTCTTGTATTAATGGCTGCTTCTTAGCCTTCAGATTGGCTCATTATTTAACATGGCAAACTGGATCTTAGCATTCAGTTTCACAAAGAGAAGAGTTTGTCGGCTTTAGCTCCCCAAGAATGAGCTGCTCATATCTTTTTAGTTTCTGAGACCAGGTTTCAGATATTTTTAGTGATTGTTGGACAGTGAGAGCAGAGCTCCCGAGAGCCACCTGAGACAGCCAGTGAGTGTCTCAAGAGTTACCCAGATGAGGTGAATGTAACTAGTTTATGAAGAGAGGTGGAATCTCTCATGATTGCATTAAACTCACTTCCTGTTACAAAATCAGGGTTTTCTCATGGGCAAGTTGTTCTGTTCATCAGAGTTGTCATTCACTGATTTACACCTCTTTGTTCTTGCTTGAGTTCTGGTTCAAGTAGTTTCTGCAAAGACCTCTGTAAAGATATCAGTTCAACTCTAATTTACACATTTGCTATCAGATGAAGTCCAGGCAGATCCTGGTACAAACTGGAGTTCAGTCACTTACTTTGGAATGTAAGTAGGGGAAGGTGCAGTTGAATTTCTGCTAAATCTGCTGCCTTAACAGGTCTGGTGTGCCAATAAAGCTTAGCAGAATGGACAATACCCATATTGTCCTACAGCTGGTTGTAAGATGCTACTTCTTAGCTTCAGGTGACTGGGTTTGAAACCCACTCTGACCACTGTCTTTGTGCACTTTGCACATTATTTCAATGTCTCTTTGAGTTTTTTTTTTTATTTCTACTCTTTCACTTAACACTTATGTGTAATAGATTGTATTCATGACAGTGGTTCCAGGCTTGTATTTGAAACTGTCCAGATACAAGTCAACCCTTTGTAATTATAAATCTGGATTAAGCAAGTTCAGGATGTGGACAGATAGATACTTAACAGAACTGTGCATATCTAGAAACAGATACTTGTGCTTTAGTTGCTATGCTATAATTCAGTATCTGTAAAACACTTGTGGATTGTGTTAATGATGAATAAGACACTTCATAAAATAAAAAGAATAAAAAAAGCTAAACCTGAGGCAAGCCAATATTTTCAAACAAGCTAGCTTATACCCTTAATTTTTTTATTATACAATGGACTCCGAAAGTACTCAGACCCTTTCACTTTCAGCAGAATTTATTGTGAGAACATGAAATCTCCATTCAGTGAGGACCAGGGACACAAACCCTTTTCTCCTTACTGTGAGGCACCAGTGGTACCACTTTGTCACTGTGCTACCCAAAATCAAAAAGTGAAATCTCTCATTCATATAAATATTCAGACTCTTAATCTAGTTCTTTACAGAAGCCCCTTTGGTAGCAATTATAGCTTTGAGTCTTTCTGGGTAAGTCTCTACAATCTCTGCAGACCTGGATGTGGGTGGTGTATCCCATTCTTTCTGGGAGATCCTCTCAAGTTCCTTTAAACTGCCTTCTCTAGGACTCTTCACAGATGTTGTATGGGGTTTAAGTCTTGGATTTGGTTGGGCCACTCAAGGAGAGTCAAGAGATTTTTCCCAAGGCCACTCCAATTGTCTTTTCTTCACACTTCAGATCATTGTCATGCTGAAAGGTGAATCATCACCCCAGTCTGATGTCTTGCGCACTCTGAAGCAGGTTTTCTTCAAGGACCTCTCTGTATTTGGCAACATCTTTCCTTCCCTTGATTCTGACCAGTTTCCTTGTCCCTGCCTCTGAGGAGTAGCCACATAGTTGATGCTACTACTACAGTCTATTTTTTCCTCATGCTCTCAGAGTCCAAGTGGGCTGTCATAAGCTTTTATCTAAGAGTGTATAGTCTACAATAAATGCCTGATTGATGGAGTGCTTCTGAGATTATTGTCCTTCCAACAGGTTCTCCCATCTCAGTAGAGGACTTCTGAAGCTCTCTTAGAGTGACCATTGGGTTCTTGTTCACCTCCTGGACCAAGGCCCTTTTTGCCCAGTTACTTAGTTTGGCTGGACTGCCAACTCTTCCTAGAATCCTGGTGGTTCTAAATGTTTTCAATTTAACAATTATTAAGGATCACTGTACTCCTGGGAACACTCACAGCTTCAGAAATGGTTTTATACCCCAATTCTATCGTGAAGGTCCACAGGGAGTTTCATGGACTTCTTGGCTTGGCTCTTCTCCTGACATATGTATGAATTGTGACACCTTAGATACATAAGTGTGTGACTTTCTAAATGATGTCCAATTAATTTAAGTTGCCACAAGTGGAATCCAATCAATTTCTAGACATGCCTCAAGTATAATTAAATCAAAGAGGATGCACCTGACCACAATTTGGAGTGTCAGATCAAGTGGTCTGAATGAGAGATTTCAGTTTTTGATTTTTAAATGTTGATTGATGGGCAAAACTGGAAAGTTTATTTGCATTATAATACAATATACAACACAATAAAGTGTGAGGAAAGTGAAGAGAAAACAAAATAAAAACATACTTACTACATGTCACACAGGAGCTCTTTACAGCAGGAGAATTTCATCATGCTTTATTCCAATTAAAGCATCACTTTATAACTAGAAACAAGTAACCTCCCTAAACAGAGGAATAAAAATATATTAATATGTAACAAACCCAAATAACCAGAACAATGTGCCCACATCTTCCACCCACACATAAACAGAAACATAACGCAATAAAATCAAAAAACTAATTAAACAGAAGGCTCTGTATGCTTTTCTGCTTGACACTTAAGCAGTACTTCTACTTATTATTATGCAAAACTGAAGAACAGAGTTTTGAATTTATTTATGTAAACTTTAAAGTATCTTTCATAAGCATGATCTTTCTAAAATACTTATAGTACCAGTAATTTTTTATTCTGAAGCATTTTGTTATGAGTATAAGTCAAAAAATATAGTGTACTAATTAGCAAAACAGAACTCACACATGGATTATTTTTATTATAATTTATATCATTTTTGTGTATGGGTTGCACATTGTTCTCTGGATTTTCAAAATGTTTTGGCTGACTTTTAGTCTTCTTCTTCTTCTTTCAGCTGCTTCTGTTATGAGTTGCCACAGCGAATCATCTTTTTTCATATCTTCCTGTCCTCTGCATCTTGCTCTGAACAAATTTTAGTACTTACTATAACAGTTTCCAATCTAAAGAGCATTTTTAGTAGGAAATTTTTTAAAATCTCCACAGTGATTTTAGTTCCTTGTCCCATAAGTGCCATGTACCGTTCCGTCTAATGGTTTCCCTGTTTTATTCTTTGAGTCTGCCAAGCCACACCACTTTATTTATGCTTTTCATTATTTTTTGGATTATACAAATGCCATTGCAACAAATGAATGACAAATCAAACAGACATACAATGCTTTCAGCTCAGATTGCATACGCCCTTTCGTACTCCCATCCAGAGAGCAACAGATCAGAGAATCTGATGTGAAGAATTCACTCATAGGCACTAAGGTATCTCAAGGGTTAGAAAAGTTTCAGCACACCTAATTACACTGCACAACAAAGTTTTTGCTTCTTGAACACTGTTGGGTGTTTCTTATAGATTTTTGGGTGCTGATCACGAATATCACACCGATTTGTCATGATTACTTCTTATATTTGTATCCAAACATTTTCTCTCCCGTAAGTGACTTATCAACAACGGTTTGTGCACCTTGGGCATGTCCAGGCATGGAATCAGGCCAGGTTGGAAGCTGTTCTGTGGAAGTTGACATCCTGGGCAAGTCTGAACGAGCTTGATTCTGTCTCAGCATGCTATAAAGGTGGCTTACATACACTGATCCTGCTCATTTGGTTAATATAGATGGTCAGTGTGTATGTATAGTATCAGTATAGTATCTGTAGCAATATAACAGTAAGTAAGCTTGATGCTATAGACGTTTTGGTGTCGGGCGATATGTCTTGTCAATGTCGTAACAGCCGCGATACATTCTGCTATACCTGTGGCGAATATACACTTGCGCCTCAGAGACGTTGGATGACTGCTCTTGTGAAGAAAGCTTATCATCTGTATTTCGGCTGCAAAATTGGTGATCAAGACAAGGAATGGGTGACTCACATTTGCTGTGCAACATGTGCTGTCAGTCTGAGAACCTGGCTCAGAGGCACTCGAAAGACAATGCCGTTTGCTGTTCCAATGATATGGCGAGAACAGAAAGACCATGTGATGGACTGTTACTTCTGTTTGACTAATGTGTCTGGATTCTCTGCCAAAAAGTCAATTGAATATCCTAATCTGCTTTCAGCAATGAGACCTGTGCCACATGACGACAGTCTTCCAATTCCGAAACCACCAGAGGATTGGACCTTAGACGAACCAGATGAAGAAACTTCAATGCAGGGTACTGACAGTGACATTGACCCGGATTTTGAACCGTGCTCAGCAGGCGATCCACATCTGATAACACAGTCCGAATTGAACGATTTGGTTAGAGATTTGGGTTTGTCAAAAGCAAAAGCCGAGCTGCAGGATTAGAGACTGCAGGAATGGTGTTTTCTGTCACCAGGTACAAAAATTTCTGTGTTTCGAGGCCAACATCATGATATAACCAAATATTTTGTACAAGTCGACAGTCTTTGTTTCTGTTGTGACATTGAAGGATTGTTCTCGGCCTTGGGTTGTGATCACAACCTGGAAGAGTGGCGTCTCTTCATTGATTCGTCAATGTTAAGTCTGAAAGCTGTTCTGCTACACAATGGCAACGTTTATCCTTCAGTACCTGTTGGCTATGTAGCACACATGAAAGAAACGTATAAGAATATGGAACTGATGCTGAAGCACATCCAGTATAGCAGGTACAACTGGAATATCTGTGGAGATCTTAAAGTCGTTGCTCTGTTACTAGGACTGCAGCTTGGCTATACAAAGTACTGTTGTTTCATCTGTGAATGGAATAGCTATGCCAAAGAGTCACACTATTCTCGACTGAACTGGCCACTCCATAAAAAGTTAGTTCCAGGACAGAAAAATGTGGCACATGAATCGCTTGTCAACCTGGCAAAGATATTTTTGTCTCCTCTTCACATAAAACTGGGACTCATGAAGAATTTCATGAAAGCACTGAACAAGGAAAGAGAAGGTTTTCGTTATTTAAGACAGATGTTCCCAAGAATAACTGATGCCAAGATCAAAGAGGGCATTTTTGTTGGCCCCCAGATCAGACATGTTATGAGTGACAAGCGGTTTGAAGATCTGTTAGTTGGGCTGGAAAAAATTGCCTGGAAAGCCTTCAAAGACGTTGTTGACAATTTTCTGGGCAATTACAGAGCCCCAAAATACATTCAGCTGATAGACAAACTTCTTAAAGTATACAGGACAATGAAGTGCAACATGTCACTCAAGATTCATTTCCTCCACTCACACTTGAACTTCTTCCCCGCAAATCTCGGTGCTGTCAGTGACGAACGCGGTGAAAGGTTTCACCAGGACATTGCTACGATGGAGAAAAGATACCAAGGCAACTGGAATCCGTCAATGCTTGCTGACTACTGTTGGACACTGCAGCGTGATGCACCAGACATTGAATACAAAAGAAAATCCGGAGCAAAACACTTTGAATTCTGTTTAATTTAATTGCTTTTGCGAAACATAAACGTGACTAAATACGTTATTGTCAGTAAACATATACATTTCTATTTCTCAGAGTTTGCATGTGATGCAGTAAAACCAAAACTATATTGGTGCATACCCAGTAGGTACCTGTCAGCAAAAACTTTTCAGGAAGCAAGACTTTTCAAAAAAATAGTTGTGCAGTGTTATTTAACACATTAATCAATACTAATAAACCTCTGCTATATTCTAAAGCACTTTTGCAAAGTAAATTAGATTTTATCTACTTTTAACAAGGGGTAGCGTAGTGGTAGCACTGCAGCCTTATAATAAGGAGAGCAGGGTTCACATCCCAGATTCTCCCTGTGTGGAGTTTGCATTTTCTCCACATGTCTGCATGAGTTTCCTCCAGGTGCTCCGACTTCCTCCCACATTCCAAAGACATGCAGGTTAGATGAACTGGCAATCCTAAATTTGGTTGGTGTGTGTGTGTGTGAGTATGTGGATGTTCACTCTGTGATAGACTGGTGTCCTGTCCAGCATTTGTTCTTGCCTTGTGCCTAGTGCTTGCTAGAATAGGCTGTAGTACCCCCCACGACCCTGTTCCGGTTAGAAAATGACTAATTGTAAGTAATACAAGATGCCCTTTTTCCATTGTGTTATGATAGGTGGGGTTAGACTGCTATAGCCGAACAAGATAAAGCAACATGCAAGCAAAGTGATATAAATTATAATAGCAGATCATTTATTTATCAGTGATACTCGGCGTTACTAAATAATGCTGTCAAGGAATTCAGGATTATTTTGCGCCCAATAATGTCTGAAAGAAAAAAATAAACTATCAATGCATGTCTTAAAGCTGCTGTCACATTTCACTATTTCGTATCAGAGGGATTTCAAACTTGATTACTATAATTGCTGATCTTATCACCTGAGGATGTCTGATTATATGACTTTAAATCACAGGCAATGATGAATTAGATGTCTCTGTGATGACTTCCAGCATAGTTACACATTTCCAAAATATTGCAAGCTCACCGCTTTTTCTGACAGCCAATAACATGCTGCCTGATAGAGCCAATGCTGTACAAATGCTTTCCAGGTATAGCAAGTTCGGCTCCAGTCTCTGTCCTTTTTTTTCCCCATACTGTCATGGTACATAAAACAGACAGATGAACCATTCATCTAATTGCTAGATCCAAACCAGTAGCCTGTTCCTCATAGCCACACTATTGAATAAGCATTGTTACCTCCAGATGAGCGCTCGTTGGTTGTAATCTCTATCAGACACAAATGCCTGTCCCATGACTAAAGACAAAATCAAGTTTGGTCAGTGTGAGTCAAAGACTGTTTGGACTGGGTCAACTGGAATGTCAGATCACATGACTAAAGTTCCAGACTCACTTAGTTGATATAAATGAAGTCTACAACTGAAAATTACTGGAAAAGTCACATAATGAGACAGGACCTTTAGTGAATGTTGAACTACTGGACTTCTACTTAGTTGACTGGTAATTATTGACTACTGCAAAACAAAGAGGGAACAGTTAGAATAGGACTCCTTCTTCATGTTTAACCAAGTGAGAGTTGGTTTCAGGTTTTTCTAATTCCTTCCATAATTTTGTAATACTTTTCATGCCTAAGAGGAGAGCCAGTGGGTATGATTTGACAGTGTAGTAAAGGTTTATCAGAAGGTGTATCATTCAGGAAATATGGGGATGAGCTCGGGTACAGACTGGGGATATACCAAACAGATGTGTCAGTAGGCCTATGTTGGATCTGGGAAGAATTGTGAAAAACAGGAAAACTGGGATGGAATACAAATTCATTCACATTTACTCATTGTGGTTCAAATTAGAGTAACCATTTAAATTTCCTTTTGTGTCTTTAAGGATGTGAGAGGAAGTCAAAGATCTTACCAAATAAATATATATTTATACATGGGAACGACATGCAAAAACAACACAGGCTTTAACTGGGCCAGGTGCTGAATCCAGGTCTCTAGAGCTTTTATTCAGCTTAATATCTAGTGTGCCACTGTGCTCTACTCATTAATTAATGAATGTTTGGAAATAAAATATCATCTAATTTTCTCAAACCACTTTTTCTGGTGAGGGTCACGGTGGTAGTAGGCCAAGCAAGTCTTCCTTGTCCCCAGCTACAGATTTCAGCTTTTCTTGGGCAATTCCTAGGAATTCCTAAATCAACCAAGAGATACAAACCCTACAGAATATCCTGTGTTCGCCTTAGGATCGCTATCCAGTGGGATGTGCCTAGAGCAGCCCCAGGGGAACTGGAATGGTGGCATCCTTATGCCATGCCCAAACCACCTGAGCTGGCTCCTCCCAACCCAGAGAAACAGTGACTTTACTCTGAGGCTGTTACAAACTGCTAAGCTTCTTGGCCTATCATGGAGTATCAGCTCAGCCACCCTGCAAAAAAACCTAATTTCGGTCACTTGTGCATACCCACAGCCCGTGACCATAGGTGAGAACAGAAATGTAGATTGACTGGTAAACAGAGAACATGAAATTTAAATTCAGTTCCCACTTCATCATCAAGTACCAGTACAGTATCTGTAGAGCAGCTGACGTAGCTTCAAAGTGTTGATCTTCTGTTCTCTTCTTCAATTACTCATAAACAAGGCCATGAGATACCAGAACTCCTTCACTAAGTACAGTTGTCTCCCTCTTACATGGAGTGAGTAATCCACTCTTTTCTGAAAGAGAAACATAACTTCAGATCATCATCCCCGACGCTTCACTCTCAGCAGTGAATCTCAAGCCGAAGGTCATAGTCAAACGAGACAAAGGGGGCAACATCATCTGCTTTTCCTTGGACTAACAGATTGGTGTGGAGGTTAGAAAGGGGACCAGAGGGCATAGTCCAATTACAGAGTGATCACTTATCCTTCCAGGCAAGGCCTGTACCATGGTACTGGAGCGGAGACTCCATCCAACGGCTGATCCTAAGGAACAGGAAGAACAAAGTGGATTCTGTTCTACATTGAACTACATGGAACTGTGGACCAGCCCTTTCTTCCTAGCTCAGCTGCTTGGGGGTACATGGGAGTATGATAACCCAGTCTACATGTGTTTTGCAGATTTGGAAAAAGCATAAGACCAAGTCTCTCAGCATGTTTTGTGAAAGGTGCTGCAGGAATGCCGGGTGACTGGGCTGCTTTTGCATGCAATTCATTCCCTATGTGAATGCAGTGAGAGCTACTGTATGTCCAAATACTTGCTGTTAAGACAGATTTCTTTATTGTGGTTACTGGAGTTCATTACGGCTGTGTCTTGTCACTGCCCCTGTTTGTGGTTTACGTGGACAAGATATCAAGGTGCTGCTAAGTTTGTGAGGATGTCCAGATGGGGAGGCTAGGAGTAGCATAAAAAATATCTTCTATCGGATAATTTCCTTTATTACACTAGCTATATATATATAAGTTTAAATGTGTATGAGAAAATGAGATATAAAAACCAAATGAGATTTACATTTTAATAACAATATTAATCACATCAAAAAGGAATATTAATACAATAGAAGAAAAATTAAACTGGACAATTTAAACAGTATCAGTGCCATTATGAGAGCCACAATTTCCTTCACCATAAGAGAAAATCTGCATGGAACATATAGACACTTGAATCCTCTTATGATTATTCTCATCCTTTCTTGCTGCTACTGCAGTCTCTTTGTTGGTTAGATAAAATAAAACCAGACTTGGATGATGGCCTGTCACTATTGGAATTTTTGGCAGGAGCTAACTCAATATAAATCTAATAGATGATATTGACTTAGATCACTACTGGGATATAAAGTAGAACTAAGCAATCTGGAAATATGGACTCTCATTACTCCCAATGAGATTTATGTGCTGGATTGCTGTCATAGGAAATAGTTTCAATTAAAAATTAAACTTGCCTAAAATTAATGAATTCAAGGATTAAATCAAATTTCTGCATTTTTGTTATAATTCCTTAGCTCTAATATTTTAAGGTAATTAAATAAAAATTATATTTCTATAAAAGCTGTTGCATCTATATTTTGTTTAGTGACCTGTTAACTCTTTTTGATCTGTTCTGCCAAGATCAAAAAAACTTTGTTTTTAGTGGTAATCCAGGTTATTTTCTAGCCTCCTGATAGCCCTTTCATGACCCTCATATTCCTTAAACTGGACAGAATATCTGTCCCTTCACTCCTAGTTAGAAAACAGACAGATAGTGAAAGTACAGATTGTGTTTATTTGATGGAAACCTGACTTTCCTATTCCGCGATTACGATGTGGCCAATTAGATTTAAGGTAGAAGGGGCAGGCCAAAGCACAAATGGAGAGAGCTTTTCCACTAGACTTACATAGCAGGAAAGAGCATAACATTTTTGAACAATCTTAATTAAGTTCAGACACATATACAGTATGATCTTGGCAGAGATGGGCGCAAGGCAGGAAAAAGTCCTGGAGAGGACGCCAGGCCATTGCAGAGTTCTATCTTGTACCTTAGTAATTACCTCTTGTAATTTAGTACCGCCAATGAACTTGACCAGCACTCCTGGGGATGTGGGAGGAAAGCCAGAGTAGCCAAAGGAAAATATAGACAACAGTAGTATTGATCAGCAAATTTTGCGAAAGCATTATTCGCAGCAAATTGGCTGCATTTGCCCTTGTTTGTTGAATTCTTTACTGATAATTCGGCTGCTTTAGGAGAACGCTTTTTCCCAGTGCCCCATAATGCTTTGCAAGGCCAGCATTCCCTCTGCTTTTTCTTTAAATTAAAATTGGTGAAAGGTTGGTTTTATTTTGCTTTCTGCCGTGCTATATAAATAAAATGTATTATTATTATTATTAACTATGCTGCCCCCAGATTTATATAGTTTAGCTCAGGGATCCTCAGTCATGGTCCTGGAGGGCCGCAGTGGCTACAGGTTTTCATTACAGCCAGTTTCTTAATTAAAACACAATCCTTCCTGCAATGAATCTTGATATTTAACTCTATGCCTTGTTAGCACTTTCATTCTTTAAAGATAAAGTTTGGTTACATTGTAGATCAGAGGTCCTCATTTACAGTCCTGGAGGTCCACAGTGGCTGCACATTTTCACTTCAAACAAGTTCTTGATTAGAACTCATTTATTTACTACTAAAGCAATGCATTTTTTGGGATTAAATTTAGTAATCTTGCCTGTTACAATTCAAAATGACACTCATTAATAATGAATTGTAGATAACCAATAAACCAGCAGCTCTCCAGTTAACATGCATCCTTTTAAACCTGTGCATAATGTGATGTTTCCAAACTCGTTTGGGACTCCCCCCAACGGGATGACACACCGAAGAGTGTCCCAAAACGCGATTGCCGCATCTATGGAAGACAGTTTATCAGTTGCCAGGGCAACTGCAGGCTCCCAACGTGGTAGCGGCTCGCAGCTAAAGCAGATCTGAGTCGATCACAGTATAAGCGCTTGCCGTCGATGGATGATGCAAGGAACATTATAAATGCAGGGAGCAGGATTACTTGGCCACTAACCTGGCCACAACACAGCCTGATTGCTTTGTCTGTGTTTAGGAGAGTGGTAGATCCCACTACAATAAATAACCATGCTATTCCTTTTTCAAGCTGAATCAAGTTGGTTTTTCTAAAGTACTGAGACTCAGTCTCATGTTTTGGGAAGCAAGACAGGGACTCACACATCACAATATGCACCGTGAAGTATCTGAGCTTAAAAATGTTTACAAATAAATGAGAGTGGAATTGGAAGGACCGCTAAGTTTAAATCTGTTCTGGTCCGCAAAACAGGAAACTCTACAGTGCAATTCAGATTTCTCTTGGATGAATGAAAGTGTTAACAAGCCAAAGAGTTAAATACTATGTTTCATTATCAGCAAGGACTGCCTTCTAAATAGGAAACTAGCTGTAAGTTAAACCTGCAGCCACTGCGGCTCTCCAGAACCGTGACTGAGGTCCCCTGGTTTAGCTTATTTGGGGAAAATGAGCTTGTCTTCCTATTAAAGCTTCATTACAGAAATATTTTTAAGACCAGACAGACTAGACAACATTGTTTGGCTCATATGTATATGTAGGCAATGCATTAATATATATATCTATAAAGTCTATTTATTCATATTTTCTAATTCAATTAGTTCTGAAGGTTGAAATTGAATCTTTGAGTTTTACAGCCACAAGCCTTCTGTTCAAACTTATCTTTTTGTTTTTTCATCCATCCTTTTTCTAATCTGCTTACCCAGTTTAAGGTTGTGGAGTTTTGCAAGCAAGTGTCTATCCCCTTGTCAACCCTGAATTTCACTCACATATATAGCAATTCAAGTTAGAGTCACCAGTTAACTTAATGATCATGTCTTTGGGATGGGGGATGAAAAACCCACTCAGAACACAAGGAGAATGGACAAGTTCCTCACTGACTGCATCCAGAAGCTGATTTAAATCTGGGATTCTGGAGGTTTGAGGAAGCAGAGTAACCAAGGCACTGCAGAAAGCAGAATATTACTAAGCTTTCACTAATCAGAAAGCAGCAGTCTGCTGAATTGTGCTGGAAGCCAGGAAACAACAAACCTTTTGATTAACCAGAGTGATTGTTGTAGAGACAAAACTGTTGACATTATGAATTATTCCTGTTTTTAGTGACCTGTAGCACCAGAATGATTACATTGTCTAAATTGCCTGCTTATTTCTTGATCCAGGATGTCTTTAGGTCTTGTATGCACTTTCAGGCTTATAGTCTTCTCTGTTTTTATGTTTGGAGCAGACAGAATTCCTGCCCAGCCCTATTGTGATGGATAAAGTAAGGAACATTTGAATGGTTGTCCACTAAACAGCTCCACCACTGATTGAAACATATCTCTCTATTATAATAAAAAAAAAATCCTGGGACGAGACAAGACTTTTTAGCCTGGGACAAGACGTGACTTTTTCAGAGAGATACTTTTATATCCCGTGAGACAAGAGTTTGTGCCAAGAGATTTAACCACACCCGGGGCCGGAAATAAAAGACAAAGAGTAGATGACAAAGTAGAACGTCGTAAAGAATTCAAAAACGTTGGCGCTATACACATGCACAGCAGGTTAGGGATAATGAAAGTACTAAAATTCGAAAGTCTCAAAAAAATGATAGTAAAGATTGCATTAGCGCAAACAAATGGAAATTATTACTTGGTGAAATAGCGGAACAGCAAAAAGAGATTGAATATATTGTTTAGATTTAAACTTTAAGTCGGAGACTTGTAGATTGTCAGATTCATGTTGCCATCAGGGAAAAGTAGTGTCTCTTCCCAATGAAGAGGCGTATTAGCGAGAATTAAAAGATTTGTTGTTTGGTGAAAGTGAAATCCACGTACGCGAGTGGCAGAGATGTGAAGTGGCTGGCGCATAGCGCAGGCCGTGGAGGTTGGTGAACGAAGTGAACATGGGGCGCCCCCTAGTTAATGTTTAAAATTAATGCATTGAAAGCATTTTCTGTTGAAAAGTTTTTAAATAGTGGTGGGGATGATTTTGCCTCAGTGTTTGTATGCTTTAAATTTAATAACACCACTTAAAATCAGGAGGTGTGTCGTGAAATTCACTGCTGTCTGAAATGTTTTCAGTGAAGAAAACTACTGTATGTAATCATGCTCATCTTTGAACTGAATTAGATTGTTATGGTGGTGCAGTGCTAACTCCAGAGTCTCTGCTCTGAATACTAGCTCTGACACCGTCTGAGTTTGTCTTTGCATGAGGTTTTGTAGGTAATCTTGCTTTCCTTTCCTCATTCCAAAGATATGGGTACTGGCTTATTTTGTCACTTTAAAGTTTCCAATATGAATGAGTGACTGCATACTGTATGTGTGAGTGTGTCCTCTACATGGTGCGCTGTCCAAGGTTGTTTCCTGGCTTAATCAAACGTTACCTGTTCTATCTCCTTCCAACACAAAAAAAGTAGATTAAATATATTTAATAGATGAATGACTGAAGAGAAGTAAATTGAGTTAATTAAAGTGTGTCTAGCTAACCATGTCTCAGTTACTGAAAATTCTCATTTCAAAAGACCTGCCTATACTTGACATCTGGTTGGAAAGAAATCTTCTCTGAGCAATACCTGTCAGCATGTGACCATAACCGTGCTCATATCTGTTGGGTAAGCAAGGGGATTTCTTGATCCCCTTAAACTTTCTAGACTTCTGTTTCAGAAGGTGCCCTTCTAGAGACCTGACTGATTAACATAGAACAACCATCACCCTATCTGCAACATAATTAGGACAGCTACTACTGAACATTCCTTCCTGGGCTAAAACATACAAACGTTTAGCATGCCACCTTTGGACAATACTACTACTACTATCTATTACTGGGGATCTCCATCCCTAGGCTAATGTTTCTCTAATTTTATGGGTTCTGTTCTCTTCCTGAAGATGAAACCACACTCTTCTTCCAAATATACACATTTTCCAGTATATCCAGAATTATTTCAATCACATACAATATTACAATCAATTTCATACATGGAACAACTAAGCACAATGTATAGTATAATGCTTTCTTGTCCATATAAAGTTGTACATTGCATCTCAGGAGCTACAAAAATGAGAACTTTGCATATCCAAACACTACCTACTGCACTGTATGTACAAATTAACTGCAACTTCTATCCAGTGTTTGTCCTTGTCATTCTAGAGTAATGAAGATTCAGGAAAGTACTTATTGTTCAAAAGGAACCTAGACATACCAAAACAGCTGTTAATATCTGAAGAGCAACCTGAAACTGGACCTCCAGATTATGTTTTAACAAGTTGGCATAGTGTTATAGTCCTGTGTTCAAATCTCTCTTGGGTGCTTTTGTTATGGAGATTTTGTGTTATCTTATGATACTCTGGGTACTCTAGTTTTCCTCCTATGCTGAAAAAGAAATAATAATAATAATAATTCATTACATTTATATAGCGATTTTGCATGTTAGGATGATTGGTGACTCTTGTATGACTGAGTGCTGAGATGTGCTTGCGTGTGCCCTGCCAAGGATTATCATTCTGTACAGGTTTGATTCTTGCCTGGCTTTTGATGCTGATGAAATTAGGTCTTGTGAATCTAAAATGAATTAGATTATATTAACTATGCTGAGAAAATCATATGATGAAAAATGAGCAAACTACCCAGTTATTTTTTTGTGACTGTAATATAAAAATTATTGAAATGGGTTTGAGAATATTGCATTTTGCTTAATCTTTAGGGTGCCGTCTTAACTGAGTTTTTCATGTCATGCCAATGTTTCTGTTAATGGAAATTGTTCTAGTTGCTTTAATGCTCATGAATTCCACACAGTTAGGCATCCATCCATCCATTTTCCAACCCGCTGAATCCGAACACAGGGCCACGGGGGTCTGCTGGAGCCAATCCCAGCCAACACAGGTCACAAGGCAGGAACCAATCCCGGGCAGGGTACCAACCCACCGCAGGACACACACAAACACACCCACACACCAAGCACACACTAGGGCCAATTTTAGAATCGCCAATCCACCTAACCTGCATGTCTTTGGACTGTGGGAGGAAACCTGAGCGCCCGGAGGAAACCCACGAAGACACGGGGAGAACATGCAAACTCCACGCAGGGAGGACCCGGGAAGCGAACCCAGGTCCCCAGGTCTCCCAACTGCGAGGCAGCAGTGCTACCCACTGCGCCACCGTGCTGCCCGCAGTTAGGCATGTTTTATTAAATCTTTGTTCTATGGTAATTTCACTCCACTAATGCAGCAGTTTGGATGTTTGCTGAAAGTTCTGCATGTAAGGAAAGCTCAGATAAACACGAAAAAAACAAGTCTGCTGTAGCCAACACTTCAGATCTGAAAGGTGATGTGGCAACCGCACCAATCCACTGTATGACAACTTCAAGGATTCAAGGATTCTGCAAAAATAAGTAATGCAAATAAAAATATTTGTCCATGTTGGAACATCTGCAGCAAAAACTTAAATTTTTTTTCAGGAAGGAAAAGTTATTTTTGCAGTGGAAAGTTCTAATTGTACATCTTGAAGTAGCCTCATTAGTGTTGAAAATAAAAGAATTTTCTTTCAACATCACTAGGATTTCTGAAATTATTTGCTTTCTACTGGGCGATTCTTTCAAGACGACAATTAATTTCACTTTCTGAATCAGTGCAACTCAGCCCCAGTGGATAAAAGAGTAAGGCCACTTTGTTAGCTTCCATTAATCATATCGAGCTGTACATTTTGGTTACTCAGAATATGCAGAAACTGAATTATTTTTGACACCGTAACATAATATCAAGATTATATTTGCAATTTCAAAGCAGATAGCACACATTAGGAAATGAGAAAACTTCAAAACCTGAACTCAACAGAACTGCTGGAAATCAAGGTCTGACCAGCTAGAGTAAGAGTGACAGAGGTGGAGAGTATATGGGTTTGGAAAAAGCCTGGTAAAACAATTTGTACGTTAACGATAGTTTTCTTGCATTAATATTACACCTTGAATTTGAACTAACACCCGGATGTATCTTTGACATTTTTAACAATTATTTTTTTTCTATTTATTCATTCCTTTCCCCATTCACCTTTAAATGGTTATAAAAACTAGTAGCATCGGGCACATTAAAAATAAAGTGGACACAAATTCTACACTTGTATTAAGAATAATTAGAACCAACATTACCACATGTGCTACTGTGCCATGTGGCATTTTGTTTAGTATTTTACTATTATGTACTAGCTGCGCTATCAGTCTAAGGCAGATTGAAACATAAGTAATCAATATAGACCTCAGCATGAATGTTTGCAGTGCATCATCTATTGGAATGCATTTTGTAATGCATGTAGTCAGTGCCACTTCTAGCCAAATTGGGACCCTAAACAGAATCTTCTTAAGCCCCCAACACTCCCCCAATTGCTCCTCCAAGAATCAACTTGTGTCGGTCTGGGTCGGTTCCATGTTCCCTGTTGCATCTGGGAGTCTGTTGAACCTGAACCATTGATAGTTATGAACTGAGATGAGCCAAGCAAATGAGGACACACACATGCAGCAAGGTGTAGGTGCAAAAAGTGTCAAGTACTTTTATTAAAGACAATCAAAACAGAAAGTGAAACTGTGTTAACATTAAAAGGCAGTATATCAGATTTCCTTCTAATAAATACATAAATAAATAAGTAGTCTGTAAAACTGGTAAAATTTGTGGAGGTAAAAAAAAAAAATTCAATTTGATAAATAATCCATAAAATGAGGTTAAAATCCAGAGACAGTCCTTTTCTTCCTTTAAAAATACATGCCCCAATGCTTCCTTCTAAAAACCTGGCATCTCCTCCACTTCTCCTATCCAGACCTTGCAGTAAGAGAAAATCCTGACAACAGGTGCAGTCAACCTTTAATTCCTGGCTAGCGTCCCCATTACCAGGCTGGTAGCATCTTTGGGGTACCATGTCAAGCTGTACAGCCATCTTCCACCGCCTGTACCTCAGCATCCTTGGGATAAATAGCTTAACGGGCCTCTCCTACTCCCTAGCATTGCTCAATAGTTGCACCCTTCTTCAGCCCCAGGCTCCTCACCCTGAGGTTTGTCCCCCACCACCTTCCTTCGTTCCTTTTTGGCACGGAGCTCTCTTGATCCTGCCTCTCATTCCTTCTTTCTTTCACTTTCACTTTAACCTCAGTTATTTCTCCTTCTCTTCCTTTTGCTCTTCCTTTCTTTGTTTTCTCCCATCTGTCTGCTGTGCAGTGTTCTTCATACATCTCCGATAGGGCGCATCTGAGACCCTCAGCCCACTCCAAGGTGTGAATGAGGCATGTGAGTGCATGATCAGCCAAAGACCTCAGTCAGCCCTGGAGCAGCGCCGTCATGAACCCACCTGTACCCATTCTGTCCCTGCACACATTAGTTCTTGATGATTTATTTACGACCTGCACAACATCACGGACCACTTATCACACAACTAAATTAGTTTTTTTTTCTAACAGCTTTAATTTGAACAGTATATAAGTAAAAATAATAACAAGGAAGAACACATCACACATTTAACTATAACTTTTAAAGTCAAATACAAATACTTTCTCTAAAATAATCTTGAACTTGAAAGTGAATGTTTAGGGGTTTGTTCAGTCTCTCATTTTCTCTCATTTTCTGAAGGTGAAGTCAACAATGAGGTCATCACAAGACAGCTTCTGCACAAGGTTTGAGTTGATGTCGATGATAGCCAAGCTGCTTATATGCTTTTGTGCCATGGATGAATCTCAAGTATGTCTTGATGAGCAATAGTTCTGAAAAACTGATAACTGGAAGGGTTGCTCAGATCAGGTGGGCCACCCACAGATTTGGACTTCAATGGCATTTAATGGCAATGGGATACCAATTGATTTGTTTCTTTTATAAATGTAGGCCTGATTTATAATAATAATAATAATATTGGTCCAGGGTATCAATGTGCTTTTTCTCTTTGCTACATGATATAGCCAATAGTATTACTTGTGACATGTGATACATCAACAAAAACAATTTAATACTACCACTACCAATACTACTACTATTAGTACTGTTAATAATAATACTAATAAAGATATTAACACAAAATACAACTACTTCTACTACTACTATATAAAATGCTACTACTAATAATACTAAACTAAAACTACTAATACTACTACTGAGCATGCTTAATAAACTTGACGCATTAAATACAGGGTCAAGCTGAAACTGAATATTTATATATTTAAAAAAATGACCATATGAATATATCACCTACAGTATGCTTATGAATTTATATTAACTTCATTTTGTCCTTCCAATTACAGCAGATAGCAATACATCAGTAACTAAATCAGTAATGTTAGTTGCCAATAAAATTTACCAACAATTGAAGTTAATCTGCGCCGATTGTTCTTTGTGTGTTAAAGTTGCTTGCGTGGTGCTTTTCCATAATTCAGTCAATAACTAACTAGTAAGCAAGTGAGCCTGTGTGTTGATGAAATTTACAAATTCAATGATACTCAGAACACTTCAGATGTCGACTAATGTTAGCAGCCTTTAACAACATGTAGAGATCCTGAGGTCTATGAGGTGGTAATAAATAATCCTCAATCATGTGACAGCTAGGTATTGCAACATCTGATATCTGTTATTAAAGAGTCATGTTCAAAACTATTACACATAATGCTACTCCATTGTTACTCCAGTAAACCACTCGCTTTAGTGTAGTAGCAATTGATGAAATGTTAGTTAGCTTACTGGACTTTAGACAAATTTAGATTTGTGAAACAACCGGGAATGCCTCATAAGCTGCTTCTTCATGTTTTTTTTTTCATTTCTGTGTTCCCGACTGATATTGACTTAAAGCCATCTCTCTGCTTGTTAATGGAAAGTAATCACAACCAGTGACTGTGAACAACGTTAATTTGATGATTCATGAAACAGCAATAACCCCAATACAGTCAAGTTGTGGACCTCTAGAGCTCTGCTCCATTGAGAAGTTTGACACATTACATTATATGTCAGTGATGTTATGCGATATGCTCGATTACACTATGGTTGTGGGAGGAGTTATCTGATTCAAGTGAAATAAACTAAGTGACAAAAACATGCAATCCAATTGGCTGTGCAGCAGAGTTCCTGAATCGTGAAGATCTACAAACCCCCAACAGCCCTCCCCATATCAATCCTCTGATCATAGGCCCCACACCCAGTGCATGATCTGCATATAGGAAGCATTGGTTCTGCATGTAAGAATAACATGCATTGCATTTGTCATTCCAACAAATGTCACATAATTAGCATTTACAGTAATAAAATGCATTACAACAAATGTTTGTGAGATGTTGTCTGTTGGAATGACAGAGACATAGCAACCAGACAGACACACAGCTACACAGACACTTATTCTTTTATTAAGGTGGATATTATCAATTATTGGGTGGTTTCTGTTTTACCCTCAGTTTCTTACAGAAACCCCATTGTGCAGTTACTGTATCTCTAAGTGGCTGGGGACATCCTCAAACTCTCAAACAGTTGGCAACGTCACCCTTAGTCAGAGAGTGCACCCTTAATTTAGGCTCTTCTCCACGTCATATCAAAGGGCCAACCTAGCAGGTACTTACTTGGCTACATAATGGGGAAGAGTTTTTTTTAAGCTTGACATTCATCTTTATGAACCTTTCTTGAAATCACTGGAGGAATTACTGACTGAATGCTATTATATCCTTGGCTTTCCTGTAGCACTGAAACAAGGATCATTCTGTGAATGACATCCAAAAATGAGTTGTTTTTAAAAGTGTCTATAAATAGATATCAAAGCTTGATATCTATTATAGCTCAAACTATTCTCTGGCCTTCCTCCACAGATAACTTGTTATAATTGTATGCGTCAGATATTCAAAAAAGTTACATTTTTAATTTCATAATTTTATAAGGTTTTTATGATAAGTTTTCACTGAGTTAAAATGATGGAAAAAGTACAAAACAAGTCAAACTAATGTAAGCAACTTTATAAAGTTTCCTTTGCTACATATTTGATCTTGATTAACAAACAGATAGGCTAATTAAATGTATTATATTGTACTGCCATGATGGGGAAGGGGCAAGCCAAAAAGGCAAAAAAACACACTAGGACCAGGGGATGAAGCAAAAATCAAAGTCAAAACAGCAAGCAGGGGTCTTAGCCAAACGTGCAGAGAGAAACAATTTCCAACACTCAGTACAAATTCTAGGAATCAAAATTAAGATACATGTAAAAAGTCTTAACTCCCTAAACTGATTTTGTAATTTCTAAAACATAATGTTTTTTGAGAAATATCAAAATATGTGGACATGAATGGTAGCTTGCTGCTAACCTTGTATCCCAGTGGACCAAAGATATTATGCATTCCAACTTCTGACTAGCATGAGGTAGGAATGGGAATGATTACCATAAATAATAAACACAAAATGGTGGCACCCATTGTCAAAACCAAAAAAACAAAATGTCAAAGTGATATACCGTATATACTGACGTATAAGTCAGTGTCTTGAAACCCAAAAAATCGATCATAAAATCAGACCCCAACTTATACGCCCGTTCAAAAATACGACACTTAATTTTTTTTTACATCTTCTTGCTTCCTCTAATCTCGCACCAGTTTCACAGACACATCAAATTTTGTTGCAGCAGCGCAGTTACCAATTTCTTTCCCCACTTCAATGACATTTAATTTAAAACTAGCTTTATATTTTCTTCTGATCGAACATGTATGAGAGTGTGAGATAAAAAAAACACAAAACAGTGCAAACATCACTTCAGAATAGTTTGGGTATTACTGTGTGGTGATATAGGCACAATACATAGAAAAAAAGGCAGTGTGTGGTGGTTACGTGGTTACTCTCTCAGGTGGGCGTTAGCATATCATAATCTCTTGGACCAATAGTGTGAGTTTTCCGCATTTGACTTATATGACTGACATTATAAAATACAAGAAATTATACGGTAAAATCAAGCCCTGACTTATCTGTGGGAGAACTTAAACGCGAGTATATACGGTATATTGTTAACAATGTTACAATATTCAAAATATCACAAAATGCATGGCAAAGTAGGAAACATACTTTACTATCATTCTTAGCAGTTTAGATTAATTGCATCTCTGTATTATTGTTATTTTTGCAGTATTTTACATATTATAGATGCTTGCATGTACACTGTGAAGCGGAAACGTGTCCCCATAGCAACTTGCTGCTGACACCGGTACAACTCTGAGTGTCCAGCAGCACAAAACACAAAAAAAGTGGTTAAACATCGTTGTGAAGGTAACAGGAAAAAAAAAAACTGAGAACGAAGGGTTTTAAATATGAGGACTTACCGTCATTCGTTAGCGTGTGAAGGGAGGGGGTTACTGTGGTTCCTTATTCTCTGGCTGTTTCCTTACAAATAAAGACACAAGCGCCAGTCCAGATGTCATTTTAAACGTGGAACTTTGATCAGGCGCATGCACCATGTTTAGGAATCTGGGAAAAGACAGCCGTGGAGGGGAAAGATTTTTTAAAAGTCATTGAGTTTTGCTGGTTTAATGTTTTATTTTTGAGTTTATTATTTCTGAGATCACAGATGTAGGAAAGTGCTATTGGTTTCTTGTTATTGTTTCTTTTTAGCAGGGTTAGGTTAGTTTGGTTTGAAGCCTTTGGGTAATTTTCCCCCCTGAAACAGAATACAGTTAGTGTGACTGAGGATTACAGAGGTGTGCATGGGCTGCTTGTGGGGAGAATAACAGTCTCCTATTAGTCAGTTCAGGCTCCTGCTTTTTTGGAAGTTGGAGGAGCTCAAATATTTAAGACTACTCCAGAGCCTTATTTTTTCAGTTAATGGTCAGGCAGTTTTTTTTCCTTAGAAAGTGAAAGCTGCCTTGAACATAAGGCCATATTTTGATTATTTTGGGTTTTTTTTTTTCTTTATCATTTTTTTGACAATGTGTGTGCTGTTGAAGTTTATGGGTTATTTTATTTATTTATTTATTTATTTATTTATTTATTTATTTATTTTTGTTTTCCTTTGTATGATTTTTGTGCATGAGTATGGACACTTTATATATTCCTGCCCCAGAACTTTACTTGCCAAAGGATTGACACAATAAACAGCTGTTTTACTTTTTTCTTCCTGCCGTAATTCTTTTGTTTAGACTCTGCTGGTGTCAACTCCCGGTCCTGGTCGGTCACAAACTACTAGCAGGTTACCTACTCCCATAGGTAGCTTGTGACACACACTCCAAAGAAAGTGTGTTTGTTGCAGCTGCAAAAGATACAGGTTGGAATTGCTTCCTTCAAAAATCAATAGTCTGATATGGAAAATGTAATATAGTGTAATCACTTAATATGTTATGGAAAATATTACAATGCAGTGTATAAATTATACAATAAATGAGCAAAATTAGTCAGAGTACAATTAGTCAATTTAACATTGACTGAGTATAAGAATATGTATTCTTCCTTGGCTTTTTCGTAACCTTTCTCCTGTTCTGTATCCCCTTTTATTTAAGCTCTGGTCAAGAAATTGACAAAGCAGGCTACTTCCACAGAATACTACCTGTATTCTAAATAATATGCTTTATTATTACAGACAGACTGCTCTGCGAACAGATAATGCAGCTAAATGTGTACTCGCACTTAATTAGCCTCACATCTCTCTACCCCAAGTAATGGATGAAAAAGAAACTGCATTGCAAACTAGGAGTAGAGAATGCACAGCCTCTGAACCTCATTCAACTCAGCCTTGTACTGGAAGTTGTCATTTAATGGTATGTCTTAAAACCTCAGAATCACTACAAATATGAAATTGTAGATTCCCTTCTACATAACTCAGAAATGCAGACAACTGTTTTTAGATGAGGATTACCTTGTTGGGTTTATGTTTGTTCCATAACGCCACATTTCTAGATGCAGCAAAGACCTTTTAGCCATTTTTGATAGTAAAATTAACATCACTTCTTAAATATTGCAGTATTTGGTTTTTCATCATTCAAGGCACAAATGTTAGAATGTATGGATTTCTAGTTTGACATGAAAAGGGATAAACTTTATAAAGTTTGGCCCAGGTATAGATATGGACTGCTACACTTTAAATTTTATACTGTATTACTTACCTTAATACACAGTTTTAAAAATTAAACTGTGGATGTTCCATCACATCCCTTTCCTATTACTGCCCCATTATGCTCCCCAAATGGTGTTACTGGAACCACTTATCACCTTCACATGCACCTTAACTCCACCTCAAAGTAATTTTGAAATAGTAGTTCATAGACCACATTCCTCATTTCTCACTTACTTGTAGGTTGGCAATGTAATCTCTGATTTAGCTTATGTTTACAAGAGGTACATCATACTCAGTTCCTGGAGGCCTGTAACGGCTGCAGGTTTTCATTCCAGTCTTAATAAAGAGTCACATACTATTGCAACAGAAAGTGGGTTGCACTTCGAAGCAATATAATTAATTATTAATCAGAATCATGTAAAATATACCAGAATTGACTTTGGTTAGGTGCAAAAACATGGGATACAAGACATAACCATTAACCAGACACTGTGCAAACCACTATACAAATATAACAATTTCTCCAACAAAATAAATTAAATAATAGAAAAACTATACAAAATAGTATAGATATCAAATAGTACAAGCTCAGCAAGTATGATTAGAAACAGCACCAGTTACCAGTTATATTTTGCAAAAACAGTTAGAAGTAACCCTGTGTAAGTTTATTTAGGATCTGAATAATTTGAGGAAAGCTGCAGAGGTGTTGCGTAATAGATCTGCACCTCCTCTGGCAATTTAATGAACAGATGGCTGCTGCTGTGGGTGGAGTCAGCTGCAATCTTTTTCACTCTGGCGATGAACAGATCTTTTAATGTTAGTAGACAACAGCCAATGATTTCCTCAGCTGAGCAAGTCACCTGCTACAACCGAGTCTTAGAAAGAGAGGAGGCAGCAGGAAACCAAACAGTGATGGAGGAGGTCACAATTCTTTCAATGATGGCTGAGTGAAAACAATATACACCTTGATATGCTAAGCTTCTTAAGCTGGCTTAGGAGGAGCAATCTCTGCCTGGCTTTCCTGATAATGGAGGTGATGTTTTTGTCCCATTTTAATGTATCAGTAAAAGCAGTCTCCAGGAATTTAAACGACTAACCCACAGACACACTCTGGCCATTAATTTGCAAAGGTGGACGGTTAGTGACTTATCAGCTGAAATCAGTCCTCATTTCCAGTGTCTTAACAGCATTGAGCTCCAAGTTGTTACAAGAACACCATTTTATAAGACGGCCCAGCTCTCTTTGATAGCTAGACATGTCATTATTTGAAATGAGACCCATTACGGTTGTGTAATCTGCAAACTTTAAAATTTTTACTGATTTGTCCATGGATTTAGAGTAATTTGTATAAAGTGAAAGAACACAGCCTTGGGGGAAGCCTTTGCTAATTGACATTGGATCTGACATACAGTATAAGTGCCCAGTCTCACATACTGCTTCCTACCTGTCAAGAAACTCGTAATCTAGAACAATAATATTGAAGGCTGAGCAGAAATCCACAAACAAGACCCTCACATAGGTGTTAGACAAGTCAGGGTGCTCAAGAATATAGAAGAGGCATACATTAACTGCATCCTGCACTGAATGATTTGCCCTATATGAGAACTGAAATGGATCAAGGAGAGGATCAGTGATAGACTTTAGATAAGAAAGCATGCATGCATGTCAAATCAACTTGCCTATAGTCATTAAGTTTAGAGTTTTTATCCTTTTTGGGAACTGCAATGATAATGGCTACCTTATAGCAGTGTGAAACCTTACCAACCTGCAGGGAGGTGTTGAATATGTCAGGGTAGATGGGTGAAGACTGGTCTGTACAATGTCTAAGAGTACCATGTGAGACTCCATGAGGGACAATTGCTTTCCTAATATTCTGTTTCCTGAAAAGTTTTTGTACTTCCTCTTGCTTTTCAGAAAGTATAGGGTGGAGTGGAGAGGAATAACTGGGGGTAAGGTAAGTTGATAAAGGTGAATTGGACTTCAATGAAGGGGGTTGGTGATACAGAAATGGTTGTGAGAGAGACAGAGGAGGACTGTTGATATAGAAGGCCCGTGTCAAACCGGCAATAAAACTCATTTAGTAGATTACCCAAAATGGGGGAGAATAAGGCTTGAGAGCACTTCTGCCTGTAATTTGTAAGTGTTTTCAGAGAACTCCACACTTCCTGGCTTTTACCACTAAAGCCTTCACCAACTGATCTTTATAAATGGCTTTTGGAGCTCTCAGAGGTTTATTAAACTGATATTAAACCCTGTTCACAGACCTGTAGGCCTGGTCCTTGGCAGCTCCGAGAACACTCAGCAATTGGTGAACCACTGCTTGTCATTTTTGTATCTCATAATGGTCTGATTAGGGAGGCACACATCTTCACACAAGGAGATGTAAGATGTTATCAACATATTCATCTATGCTGCTACACCAGTCTTCCATGGCTTTCTAATCTGTGAAACCTAAACAGTCCCTCAGCCTTCCAACAGCCTCAGGAGTCTATCTGTGGCTAACAGTCCTGGTGAGCTTTAACTGCTCCAGTTTTTGTTTATAGCTGGGAACAAACATAATCATGGTGTGATCAGAGTTGCCAAGAGATGCACAGGAGAAATAATGAAGTGCCCCTTTAATGTTAGTGTAAAAGTGATCCAATGTTCTGCCTTCACATATGGGGCAGTTGATCAGTTGGTGGTATCTGGGCAGATAGTCTTTCGTGTTACTATGGTTGAAATCTCCCATAATGAAAATGACAGTACTGGGGAATTTATTTTCTAAATGATGAATGTTATCAGCTAGCAACTGTTGTGCAAACTGAGCATTTGCATCAGGAAGAATGTAAATACCAACTGGTGTAACAGAATAAAATTCACTAAGTAGATAGAATTGCTTGCAGTGAATGACCAGAGCTTCTAAATCAGTAGAGGAAAAAAAAAGAATTTCAGACACATCCTTGCACCAACTGTTTATAAACATGCACACACTGCCACCTTGTGATTTGCCACAAAGTCCACTGTTACGGTCCGCTCTGCATATCTGATATGCTGCCATTTGAACAACACTGTCCAGTAGATCTGGATTAAACCACGTTTCAATAACACAGAAGGCATAAATATGCACAAAATTTTTGATAGTCCTAATCAGTAACGCCGTGAAATATGTAGCTTCAAACTATAAAACTTGTACTAGCAAAAGTCTGAAGCCTTTGTGGTCATACAGGAGCTGTGCTGAAGACCCCTGCATTACAGTCTGGCAGTGCACTCACTCTGATGTGTCAGGCATTTTTAATGTTATTTACAAGCTGCAATACCTATTGCTGTTTGCGTTGGAATAAAGTGCTGCTGTGGTCACTAAAGAGAGTCTCAAACGAAAATTTTACTAACTAAACCAACCGTGGGGAGCAACTTTGCATACCTATGCCAATTCTCAATCCTACCTCCAAGGGGCACTTCTTTAATAAAGTCCAGATGTAATTACTAAGTAAAGTTCCACCAGGGCAAATATTTTGGAATGAAACATAGCATGCGGTCCTTTCTTGTGCGAATGGAGAATCTGTGCAAAGTTTGACAGAGATTCAAAGGTGAAAATTTACAGTACCCACAAAAATACATTCTGGTCTATAATATTACATAAATGTTCCTTATATGAGTGCAGTACTTTTGTTAACTGGCAACTGGTTAAGCATTTGAGGTTTGGGAATCTTAAGAAAGCGAGTTCATTAAAATCAGGGCACCAAAGTCAAAGTCGGCTTCATTAACAGTAGTAATTAGTTATTAATGTGCCTTGAACGAAAGCCAAAAGCCATTGTGTATGAGTATGATATACTCATAGATTATATGATTTTATTATGTGACTTTAATGTACAAACAGAAGTAGAAATGGGCAGCTGCTACAAAAGTCTTTCACTTGGTTTCCATTTAGTTGTTTGTGCCTCTAATTCTCTTTTCAGTACATTCACCACATGTCACAGGTTACACTGTAGAGTTTGAATGTCAACAATGAAAATGTATCTTTTCAAAAATAATAATCATTTTCTCTGCTTTGTACCTTCTAATTGCACACTTTGTAAAGATACCTGTGACATACATTTTGCCTTGTGTCAATCTCATGCTCTTATTTTAAAGAGACTGTGAAGTAAAGCAAAATGAAATATTGCCTGTCTTTCTTATAGATGCTTTTTATTTTAATTTCTTAAACTAGTCTAGTTATTTTGATGGAACATTCACTTTTTAGATATAGCTACATCATCTTTCTGTATCCTAAATTAAATTAATAATCTAAATTAAATGCCTTGGACCAAAAGAAATAGAATATTACTGTGAAAATGAAAACCTCAGTGGTCTTGTGCTGCTGTCTCCCACATTTAAAGACCTATATTTAAAATCGGGCCCAGTCACTGCCTCTCTGGCGTTGATGTCAGTGTAGGTTCTTATCCACCTACTAGGATTTCATCCCACATACCAAAGACTTGGGCATCACAAGACTTTAAATTGTTCCTGAATTAGCGTGAATGGGTGTGTGCATGAGTGTTCCCTTTGATAAAACAGTATCTCATCCAGAACACATTTGGGCTCCATAGAAGCAGGTTCAGAAAATAGATAGGTAGAAAAAACCTCACAAAGATGTTTAGATGAAGTGCTATACTCTTTCTGCAAAAATGTACTTATTAATATACTATAAATATTTTTATTTGTGTAATGTGTCAATCTGAGGCAGTTCATGCATTGTAAGCAACTGGATTTATAAAAAAAACAAAACATGTTTTTCAATAATTGTATAAAAGTAATCTTGTATCAGTGTGGTTATTGACTAAAGTTGTGCTTCTTAACCTGTGTGGTATGTGAGCAGCTGTCAGGTGATATGTAAGGGAACACAATAAATAAATAGACAAGTAACTAGGAAAGTGGCCCTTAACCCTTGTATACATGCCTCAGGGCGCTAGCAACCTGTGACATTATGTTTACAGGTCTCATGGGGTCATATAACACATTGTGGATGCAGTTCCCCATGTACAGTATACCTCATTCATTCCATTTGCATCAATTTACTAACAAATATAAGACAAAATAGTTCAAAATTTTTTTTTTATGATTTTTTATTTCCCTAAAATGTACTGGGTCACTAGTGACTCTGAATGTGGTAAAGTGTCAGTATTTTTACATGTGCAATTTAAGTGCTGTGTTTGTAAACATGCTCAAACAAAATATGCTTTTTCAGGTTTTCTTTGTATCTCTATATATTCATTACAGCTGTTTTTCTATCTTGTTATTTTTTTATGTAGGCATTTAGTTTAGAGTGGTAAGAGATATGAAAAGAAATGCCACTGTGCTTCTCAGCACAGCAAGCCTTTGAGGATCCTCTGTCATTGACAGCATATTACAGATCTGAGAGACACAGTGCGGAGTGATACTTATGATGGCATCAGATAATGAATGTTATTGGCGTTAAATATCATAGGGGCAGAGCTCAGACAAGGAGGAGGAGAATGAAGGAGAAGGCGGCAAGCAGCTGCACGGACTGAAACAGCATTAAGTCATATCACCTGAAACAGATTCTTACAACTGTGTTTCTATTATGTTGCTCATTATTTAAGTATTTATGAGTTTACGGAGATAACAGATAAGAAAAGAAGTGCCGCTGACACTTATCAACATAGGAAGCCCTTGAAAGATTCTTGTTGTTTGATGACAGAAACTGAGAGGCATGCAGCAGAGAGAGACAAATGATTAACAGCAGAGTAAGGCAGTACAATAGTCGATCATTGCGAAATGTGCCAGAAGCCACACAATGCAGATTATGATTGTGTAATTATATATAAATATTAAAAATGAAAAGTAATTAAGTATTAAAAACTAATTTAAAAAGAAGTAAAATTTTCAGGGAAGAAGTTTCAATAAAAGTCTGGATAGTTATGGTTATTTGTGGCTTGATTTGTAGATAACTATGTGCTGGCTCACATAAAATAAACAGATTGTTGGATGTACAGCGGCTAAAATCAAGTCTCCATGTCGGCTGTGTTGCAATACCACTGCTCAGTCTCACAGTGCTCCTGCTGCAAGACTTCACTCCCTCAAATCCACTTTAAAGTCTCCCACTACACACATGGGCTCCAAAGCAGCAGCTCAGTCTCATTCCCCACATCTTTGAGGCAATCCATGTCAGGATCAAGAATGGCTGGGAACCAAATGCCAAGACTGATGATGGGTTTTTGCAAAACTGAACATCTTAACAGTGAATGCTGTGTTTCTCACCACTTCCTAGAACCAAACTTTTGATTTTGGTAAAATTGTTTAGTGTACCATCTGTTTCAGTGTTAGAAATTGTCAGATTAATGTAGAAGAATACACAATAAGAAAAAAAGACAAATGCTAACAATTATTAACAATAAATTAATCTAACATTTAATTTTAATGTTCATTAGTAGTAATTAGCTGCAGAAAGCTTCTGTTTCAGAGAGAGTCTCCAATGTTCAGTAACGTTTGTCCTTCCTTAAAAAATAAATGCAGTAACTGGGAGTACTAGAAGCAGAACTACACAGTCATGAAGCAGGCACAGCCTTCACAAATAGTTCAAGTTGTTTCCCCTTCTGTTGACCTGAAGTCATATATAACTTGTGAGGTTTTTTTTCTACTTTTTCTGATGTGAATCATATGTGCTGTAACAGTATAATTTTGTAAATTAAAATTCTGGACATTTAAGACTAACTATTTATTGTTTTATATCAAACCACACTTCCTTAAAAAAACATTTCATTCAAAAAGCATTTGGTGTGCATAAGAAATTAAATAAATAAGAAAATTCCCAGATTCAATATTGGGTGGGAAAAATATTACCTGTGGTTGTATTTAGAAGAATTCAGTAATTAACAATTTAAGACCAACAAAAAAATGGTAATACTTTAAAACATTGCAGCTTCTGGAGGGGATACACGATATGCCAAAGAAATAGGTTGGGAGCCACTAGAGATATCGCCCAATATTAATTACACGTGTGTCGATAGTCTGTTGTGCTTTAGTATTTACTTTGATTAATGTACTATGTTATCCGAAAATCACACTGTGTTACTACTGTTAGCAGTAACCAAAATCCAAGATCATGTTCAGCTTTAAAGCATTAGGTTAATATTCATGGGGGTCCTGATCATATGGTAAAATATGGTGTCCTGGGCTTAAAAATGTTTGGGAATTCCTGTTTCAGAACATACAATACACTAACCCCTTCTCCATCTAGTTATATTTTCATTTATCATTAAACATTTGATATTTTTAATATAACATTTGAAAAAGCCTGTACATCATTTTGAGATTGTGTAGTTTGTATCCTTTTCTATGTGTTCTCTTTTGCCATTTCCTCATTTGATCATAGCAAATAAATTATGTGGTATGGAGAATGTCTACCTTGTTTAAAATTCAACGGACCTCAGAAAAAACTTGCATGAGGAATGTTCTGTCTATAAATAACAATAATTAACTTCCAAAGTATGGAGTAATCTTGGTGTTCCTTCCCTGTCACATTTGAATGGCTTTTAACCAACACTAGTTACAGTATACTAACAACAGCAGTATCTCTTTAAAATATTTTGTGAATGTGATATAATGCCATGACTCTAAATTGGAATAAGCAAGTGCAGAAATTAGTGGATATCTAAATATAGTGTAATAGTAAGTGAAATGTACTTTCATTTTTTTCTTATGATGCAAACAATAATGATTGTTCTGTTTCGCCTTCCTTCTGTTTACCCTTTACAAGGAGGCTAATGGACTAGAACTCCCACTCTGCTAATTCAATTGTCACTTTATTCATGTGTACAAATTGTTCATACATTTATGCAAACTTCGCAAAAAATATTTTCAATGCATTAATCGCATTTCTATTTTAGTATTTTTATGTGCAAATTTTAATGTTGAGCTACTTACAAATTCATTGAACAAAGTCCATTTTAACAAACACCCTAGGAAGCTCAATTATGAGGGTTTGAAAATGGAAAGATACATGCATTTATTAAAAACAACTATTTACTAGACATTCTATACATTTATCAAGCTGAACTCGTTTTATCCCAAAATTCTATAAAACTTTTTCCATAATTGTAAATATTTCTAGGTGTAAGACAGGTTACATACACTACATCTTTCTTTCACACCTCCTTTGATCTCCACATCCACTGCTATTTGTACGATAAGGCAAGTCTCACCCACTCATTCTGTCTTTTACTCAATGTTTTAGTTGGACTGAAATATTAGGGGGAGCTCACCTTTAGTGTTACAATGCTAGTAAAGGACAATACTGTTCATGGACATGCTAACCTTGATTTACAATGCATGAGCCTCTTATATAAATGATGAAAACAATGCAAATCACTCGATTTAGGGTGATAAGACATTCTTGGGACTGTCCCATTCATCAGCCCTTATTTACCTGTTCCTGCATTGTGTGGTGGATGCGGCAATGCGATATCAGCGCATGTTCCCAACCTTACCTCACCTACTTCTCCACTGTTCTACACATGGTTCATTTGTCACTGAAGTAAATTTTGCATATATTATTCTGCACATTTTGTTATCCATAATGCCTTGTAAGTACATCACTGCACTATATTTAATCACCGCACACATCGTGTGCTTCCAAAATTCATGTTGATGTCAATGTTCTGCTTAGTCAGATAGTTTGCTTTAGTTATGTTTGCACCTCACAAAAGATAACTGCATGTGAAAAGTACAACCCTAAAACAGAGAATATACAGCCAAATTTTAATCGTTTTTTTGCAGATTACAGCACAGCTATCAGTAGCACATTGCTAGCTGGTTTTAAAAGAAATGTTAGAGCCTGATGCAGGATGGGTTAGAAAAACAGGTGAATTAGGGCTAAAGTCAGAACCTGCAAAGAGAGAGTAACCTAATGCTCAAATTATAATTCTGAAACCAAAAAGAGTAATCACCCACTGTAAAATGCTCAGTAAACCTACCACTTACAATGGAAACAAACAATGGATTTTTTTTTCGATAAGCTTACAAAATGAAAGGAAAACAGAAAACTCATGTCCAACATGGTTAGCATTAAGCATCCTCAGTAACTCCGGTCTTCTAATAGCAAAATCAACAGCGACAGATGCACACATTGAGTAGGCCAAAATCACACAAGCAGACTACAGCAAGTTACACAATTTAAGGAAAATAACTGTTATGATTTGCAAAAACACATTAAGTATAATGGATATAATAATGTTAAGATGTACCAAATAACAATAAATCAGTACAGTGGATGTGTGAGAATACTGTAATCTTTGCTCTAGAATAAATGTTACTCGACGTAACGCTGCTTTTTATAAGTTAGCGAATTTTCTCCTTTTCTTTGTTGTTCAATCCATCGTCTCGAGGGAGATTCTCAAATGAGAATACCTGACTGGGGAAAACCTGTTACAAAGTTGGTAGTGAATAGCGGCAAAATCCACTGTGGCAAAGACTACTCCCACAGCTCTTCTTCGTAAGACACTCACCCCTGATTCCTCCAGTCCATGTACTTTATAGCACTGTGGCTTCAGGGAGAGAGCAAAAGAAATTGAACAAAAGAGTGAGAAAATATTAAAAGCTACAATTCCGCCTATCAGTTCAGTAGCTCAGTAGCAAAAGTTAATTGAAGATTTGTGATGATGCGGGTCTTTGCTCCATGCTCCCACCATTCTCCTGGAAGCCTTTGAACTTGACACTGTCTGTAATGTAACTGGATGAACTGGACAATGAGGAAACCAAATGAAGCAAGGGGAAGGTGCAAAGTGCAAACAGTGCTTTTATTAAAAACCAACAAAACAAATCCAAAGTGTTCAAATAAATAGTGCAGTGCAATCAAAAGTCAATAAATAAATAATCCATTAAAACAGGTGAAATGTGGAGGTTAAAATAATCCAATAATTATTCCATTTAAAACTGAGGTTAAAAATCAATAATGGCTGGAAGCAGTCCTTTAAAAACTCGGTGCCTTCTTTAGCTAGTAGCTCCCCTGTTTCTCCCATCCGGGCCCTGCACCAGGGGAGTCACCCTACCTGCAACTGACCTTCTCCTTCTGGTCTGGTAACCTTTCGATCCCTGGCTCCGTAGGGCTCTCGCCAGACCGAGACTTAGGTTTCCCAGCGACCAGGGTGTTCACACTGGGGCTTCCACCTCTGACTCCCACTGCCTTCTGCAGCCTTATGCAGCAAGCCGTCCTTTATCGTGGTCACTCCTGCTCCTCTGCAAAACTCAACACGAGTGACCCAATCCATCTACCCCCAGGTGCTGGCCAAACACTCCGCTAGGGTTCACTTCCCAGCTGCCTATTGTTAGTATAGCGAGCCTGCTCTCGCTCACTCGTGCACCGGCTCCTTCTCCAGCCTTTTTCCTATTTCCTTTTTAACTTTCATCCTTTTCTTTTTTCGTCTCCCATCCGCACTCGCGCTCCTACTATTTATAATGGGGACGTGGCACAGGTGCGGCAATTAGCAGCTCCCGGCATCAATCATGGACATGTGCAATCCCACACCTGTGCACTTCACCATGGAAATGCCCAAGCCCGCATCGCACACGGGAACTGCTCAGGCCACACTACTACTCCCCCTCTTTATTTATTTACAAGCTGGCTTTCTCTTCTAAGCCGCAGACCTGCTATACCACAAGCTTAATGATTGTTTTGTTTATTGAAATAAGTGAGGCAACAGACGAGACACACACACACACAGAGACCACTGCAGTTACTTGGCCCCATGTATTTCAGAAGTGCTTCTGTCTGCTATAATATTATTTTGTCATTCTCATTATTATATCACTATATAGCAAACAACAGCAAAGTTTAGATAAGCATTGTGGTTTATGTACACACTATGTGTTAAAATGCTGCAGCTAGAGTCTGGCATGGCATGTTTGCATTTGCAATTAAACAGTAAAGTTAAATTCATTTAGTTACTCATTTAAACATGCAGTCAGAAGGTGGATGTTGTGCAGCCTAGTGGTTTTACTGCCATCATTAAGCAGATGTATTGATTCGGGTGTTCTGAATACTGAAATCTGCATCTCCTGTGGCTCTTCATTACTCAGCTTTCCTAATGGCTGCCCTTTTGATCGGGTGTGAAACATGCTTACTCTGAATGAATATCTTGCTATATTTTCAGGACCATAACTGAAAATTCTTCCAGCCTTATGTCAACTCCTAAATTATCATCATAACTATGAACAGCAGACAGCACACACATAACCTGCAACAACATATTGTGTACTTTTTCCACTAGTCCATTGATGTCTTTGAATGCCGGTATATAATCTGATTTTACAGAAGGATTTTTCACAGGCAACAGCTTATTTACTTTTAACATATGCAATGTGTTCTCTGCACACGTGACACACATTTACTGTATATGTTTAATAGGGTCTTTTAGGAGACTTTTTCTGCTATAAACAGTTTTGTCATAGAAGCTTGCTCTCTGTTTGACCAGGTTAAAGAGGGTATATCAGATCTCTGCAGTTTAAAATCACCATCCCTACTTTGAGTGCCACCTTTACGAGGCGTTGGATTGGTTTCAAAACGCTTGACTGTTCCCACTCAGTTTTAAGTAAAATTCACTCCTGGGTGTCTCCAGCTGTATGTATCATATGTCTGGCCCTAGTCTCTCGTAACTTCATTTATTTAACTACTTTTAACTTAACAAGAGTCCATCCTTTTACAAAGAGCGGTTATAGCAGAATCTGAAAAGGGAAGATTTGTTAAAAGATGCAAGCATCTGGATCAAAGTGCAGCTGTCACAAGACACTGGCAATCCCAATGGAAAACAAGGATACCACAAGATATGGTTAGGACTTGGAGTACAACAATGATTGAAAGACTTAGACAAGTCTTGTGCATGTAAAGCCTCAAAGACTATTGCTGATCTAAACAAGTGGTGGACAGTGTTTGTGTTCCATTTTGAAGATTGACATTTGATGATGCCAGGAAAGGGAAAGGAGAGTTATGTGACAGCTGTTCTTGTGCTTCATTTCCCAGAAAATTTTATAAATCGTACTTCAGCTTATATAACAAATTAATTGATTTTCTAGTATGTTAAGAAATGTGCTGAAAGGACTCCATCATTATACTCAGAGGTTAAATATGATGTCCCACAGAGCTCAGTGCTGGGACCTTTACTGCTTTCACTGTACATACTTCCATTAGGAACTATCATTAGGAAACATAATATTAATTTTCATTCATATGCAGATGACACCCAATTATATCTTTCTTTTAGACCAAATGACATTTCTTTGATGCTTTTCTTAATTAGTAGTGTCAGTGAGATAAAGAAGTGGAATGATGAGAACTGCTTGTTTCTGATGACAGAAAAAACAGAAATGCTTAAATGGGGAAATGATGTTGACCACAATAACATTCTGTCACTTTTTAACAGTTGGAATCACCATTAGTTTTATTGAATCAGCACACAATTTAGGCATTATCTTTGACCCTAGCATTGTGTTTAAAACACACATTACAAATCTATCCATCACATGTTTTTTCCATCTTGAAAATGTTGGGAAATTAAGATCTTAAAATTAAGCCCAGGATTACTAAGGAACTAAATGGTCTCCTGAATGAGAGAAAAAGAGGGCATTCAAATCCAGTGACAAAGAGGCTCTGAAGGATGTATAGCATGAATGATGAAAAGGAAGCTTACAAAGCTAATATAAAAAACAAACTCACTCAGAATAACATGAAGGATGTCTGGAATGGACTGGGTTTAATTGACAATTGACTTACAATGACTAGTCTTCTCACGCCATCCCTACTACATCAACAAGTCCTTCCCCATCAACAGGAATAGTCAGTGACAAGTCCACCTCTGACCATCAATGTGAACTTTCCATAACTGAAGACCAAGTAAGGAGACAACTGAGTAAGCTACACACAGGAAAAGCTGTGGGACCAGATAGCGTCAGTCTTCAAATTCTTAAGGCCTGTACTGATCAACTTGGTGGTGTCCTATGTCACCTGTTTGGTTTGTCCCTAAGGCTTTAGGAAGTGCCACTGCTGTGGAAAACATCCAGCATTGTCCCTGTTCCAAAGAAGGTATCTACCTTTTCACCTAATGACTACAGAACAGTGGCACTTACATCCAACATACTGAAGACCTTTGAGAGACCACTTAGACCCATTTGTCGACCAAATATTGAAGTGGAGGAAGCAATTATCTACTGTATCTGCTCCACAATGCTTATTCTCACGTGGTGTGTTAAGAAACACAACTGGGAATCCTTTATACCAACAGCAATACGTCTCCATAATGCCTCACTGTGACTGTGATAAGTAAGTCAGACCCTTTCTTTCTTTTTAATTTTCTTGCTTTATAGACCCTTTCAGACCAAAGGGTGTGTGTACTGTATATTTGTTATTTATTTAATTACTTACTTATCTACCTATTTATGCATTTATTTATTTAAGAGAGTCTGTAAAAAAGCCAAAGTTCCCCCTATGAACAAAAAACGTTCTATTTATACAGGATGCTGAGAAATTAATTCATGCATGTAATTGTAGCAGGGTTGACTACTGCAATGTGGTATTCACTGGCTGTTCAAATTGTTTGTTATACAGCTTTCAGTTCATTCAAAAGCTGCTGCAAGAATTAGTACACAAACCAGAAATTCTCAACACATCACTCCAGTTCTCAAGTCCTTACACTGTCTCCCAATTAAATTTTGGTATGATTTCAAAAATCTTCCTTTTTAACTAAGCCTTAAATGGCCAATATTCTGCTTACTTATTTGAACTTATCATTACTTACAAACCAGAGCACACTTTATGATCTCAAGATGCTGGCCTACTTAATATTCCAAGAATTAATAGAATAACAGTTGGGGCAGTCAAGCTTTTCATTACAGGGCCACAAAGCTGAGGAATGACCTGCTTTCTAATATAAGAGGTGCCCCTTCAGTCATAGCTTTTAATTACAAAACATTACATGTTTTGCCAACATAAAAAGCCAATGTACAGCAGTGTCTGGTTCTTCTAATGTAATTGGAACGCCAGGGGTGTCCAACTCCAGTCCTGGTGGGCCGGAGTCACTGCAGGTTTTCATTCTAACCCTTTTCCTAATCAGTGACTAGTTTTAATTGCTATCTAACTCCTTTTCCCTTCATTTTAATAGCCCTGTTTTTAACGATTCAGTCCTCTGAATTGATTAGTTTCTTCATTAAATGGCAGTAAAACAGAAATGAGATGTGAAACGAGCTAACAGATGACCAGCTAAATTGGAATGTCAAACTTCACTCCAGCCAGTTTCTTAATGAGAAGCTAATTCTTGCTGTTACTTAAAGCCATTATTGAATATCATGACTTCTTGCTGCTCTCATTCTGCCACAGCAGACTGTTGATTTTCTGTTTTTCCTAAGACCACCATCAAGATGTTTGGTGACCTGAGCGGACCAACATGACCAAGACCTTCACTTTTCTTTATTTTCAGGTTAGCTGGCCGTGTGGTAGCTTGATTTGTGTCTCATTATTGTTTGGCTGCTAATTAAGGAAAACGAAATAACTAAGGGGTCTGAGTCATGTCAATTAAAACAAAGGCAAAACAAGTTAATCAGCAGCAAAAACAGCTTACTAATTAAGAAGTTGGTTAGAATGAAAACCTGCAGCCACTGAGGCCCACCAGGACCAGAGTTGAACACCGCTGGTTTAACTGCATTCATATTGCAATAAGGAAACCTTTAGAGAATGGAACTACTTTTGCTTACTGTGAACAATTTCATTCCATTAATGCACAAGACTGTGATGCCAAGATGTGGCTGAGAAATTGTATGTCTCTGTGGTCTAGGTCAATCCATGAATCATTTATTTTGAGGCAAAGTAGCTTTGTCAGACATAATGGTGTGCTGTATGTAGTAGCTGGCATTTAGGTAAGGTAACTGGCTGAACCCTCAGTGTTGTCATATGGTCTGTACTATGTATTGTAACAGCAATCATGTCATTTCATGTGCCAGGTAATAATGTCTATCTGCTTAAACACTGGCACCTTTTGCCTTCCCCAGACCCAATACTCTTAAATGCAGGTGGTGGGGTCTCAATGCATCAGGAGTGAGGCTGCTCTGCCAGCCAATGAAGTTATGTAGAATCATGATTGCATATGTATGAGGTTGATTAACATGCTCCATACATGGATGTTTCAGGGTGGTGTTTGATGTGCATACCTGTATGCATATTTACAAGGTAATTGTGATTTATAAAGGGTAATTTGCATTGAATTGCACGTATGGTAGGTTTTACATGCATTTTCCTGTACTTCTGACATATGCATATTTTTACGCTCAAATCCTTGCAACATGTGAATTTCCCCTTGGGGACTAATAAAGTATCTATCTATCTATCTATCTATCTATCTATCTATCTATCTATCTATCTATCTATCTATCTATCTATCTATCTATCTATCTATCTATCTATCTATCTATCTATCTATCTATCTATCTAATAAATGAGGCCCCTGATCACCACTCTACAAAAAAAGACAGAGCAGCACTTGAAGCTATGCACAGGAATGCACCTAAGTGCATCCCAAGACTTAAGGACATACAGTATCATACTCTGGCAGACTCAGAAAATTCAACCTGTTTAGTCTTGAGCAGGGGGGACTGTGTGACTTTAACCTGGTACTAGAACTTGAAACCAAAATTCCAATTTCCTTTCCAGTAGTATGTCCAGGGCTGCATTGGTGGTAACCTTACATCTGAAAAAACAGGGCTTTGAGTATCTACTCAGCTCCTCCTAGGATATGATCTGTAGTCATTACTTTTCCATCTGTTTGAGACACTTAATTGCTTGTATGGATGTTTCAATGTTAACGTTTTCTTTTTTGCTTGTTCTTGAGTGTTAATTTGCCATATATTGTATGCTATTCAATTCCTGTCACAAATTTTTCCTGTGAATTATATGCTTTACCTTTATTTTTAGCACTTCATTATATTATATTCTTTACTGTAGCATTGCTTATCTTGTTATCCATGATTGTGAGCTGGAAAATTGTAGTTTTACCGACATCTCTTTCATTCTGTATGCCAGATTAAGGCATCCAGCTCAAGCAGAAAATGAAAAAGCAAATTCTGAAATATTTGAACTACAGGTGATGTGTCTCAACAAGGATAAATCTGTGGTTTTAATAATAGTGCATAGTGTGCAAATGATTGAGGAATCCAATTACATGAAACATGTTAGGGGATGAAAAAATCTCATACATCGAAGTACGTGCACTGATGAAAAATAAAAGCGACTCAGGTTTCAACTGTTCACCATGCCATGAATAGAAAAAGAGGGTTCTTAGTTGCAGACCTTAGGCTGAAGAGATATTGATTCATAAGTAATAAGCAAATGGAAATCAAGAACATGTCCTAATTTCCTGTGGAATGTGGGAAGCAAATTAACTGAGTAATGAACATCACTGCATAATAACTTACTGGTAGGCTATGAAACTAAACAGGTTAATTGAGACTGGAAGGATAAACAAAGTTTGGGTGCTGTAGTTCCATTCGCGCATGCAGTGAAGTGAAAGTCAATGTATTTTATATTAAGCATATTATTGCCATATTTTTTAAACAAATTTGTAATCCATTTTGCTTTTCACATCCTGAAAAGATGTATGTTAGGTTGATTGATGGATTCCTATTTTCCCCATGTGAATGAGTGAGAGTATGTGTGTTTATCATTTGATGAAATGTCAGCATTTCCAGAAATGCCTGGTGCTACCAGGTTAGACATCTGCTGGGTTTCTGTATTGAAATAAGTGGACTTAATCCTATGACAAATCAAAATCTGTTCAGAGAGCAACAAGACCACTTAGTGTAATCAGAACTATTGCAGATTGTTTTTGCAAGGTATTAGGTTTGTGCCAAATGCTAATGTAGCATATCGAAACTATTGTGAACCTGCTGTGAAAATGACAAACCTGCTCTCAAAGATCCTATGAATCACTTCAGCCAACAGAGTTCTCCTTTTGGCTTCAACTGGCTAAGATAATTCTTTTTCATTCTCAATATGGAGGGCAGGACTTAAGTTTGTGTTTCAGATGCCCATTGGGAACAACTCATGAGGAGAGTGCTGCCTGTGCAAATAGTAACGGGTTACACCAACTTACCACTCCCTAGATGGCAATTAGTTATAACAGGGGTGAGCAACTGTGGTCCTGGAGGGCTATAGCAGCTGCAGGCTTTTATTTGAACCCAGTTGCTTAATTAGAAACCGATTATTGCCAATAACAGATCTTATTTAATTTCATGGCTTGTTAGTGTTTTAATTCTGCCATGTCAGGTCATTCTTATAGTGCGGATTTCTTTTTTTCTTTTCAAGGATATCATCCAGATGATTTGAAGGCTAAAATGAAGGATTAATTCTCATTCCTTCACTTTTTTCTTTTCTGTTTCCTTCCAAACATTTTATTAAACCAGAGAGTTCATGGTGTATACACACAGGTGTAAATGGAAACAAGGTAGATGGAGAGCTGTTGGTTCCTTTGTCACTTTCATCGTATTGATGATAAGGAGCAATTAAAAACAGTAAATGCAGCAGTTAAAAAGATTAAAAGAATCAAATAAGGGTGGAAAATCTTAAAAATGCAAGACATCTAAAAGGAAGCATATAAACAAGCAATAAATGCTTTATCAGCAATACTTGACTTTGAATTAGGAAATCTGGTTTTGTGGTTGGAACAAAAACTTGCCACCACTACAGCCCTCCAGGACCGACATTGCTCACCCCTGAGTCATGATATTAAACTAATCTGTCAATGTTCTAACAGTTTATTTATTGTTTGACCTTGGATGTTGACTCTAGCCATAATATCAAATCCATAAGGTGTTCTCATAGTTTGCATGCTTTTGACCATAATACGTTGCTCAGCTGGATTCCTTTTTGCCTTGGCCTGTATTATTTTGCCTCTTTTTAGTCTGTCTCCTGAACTTTATCAGAATAATATGTCAATTTGCTTGTTTCCTAATAAAGACCAAACTAAAAATTCACAATGCACTTAATTTTTTTTTTGACAACCATCAAGTTCACTAACATGTCCAAATGGTTACACGCTACCACTCACTCAGTGAATAGTAACTGCTTCCTTTTTAAACATGGTTGGGGTGGAACGTTGCTTAAATGAAAATAAAACATAATATATAGCTCTTATGCATGAAGGACAACATGAGGCACTTTTGTCAAGGACAATGACAGAATACCAAATGGAAAATTAAGGTTATTTGAAATTATATGCATATACAGAGAAGTCGTTTAGCCAATAAACTGTATGTTAAGATAAACCTTCGCTTTTCCTTAGAATCTTAGAAAAACTTGTTGTTCAGTTTTGTTTAACAGTTCTAATTATTTTTACATTAGATATGGGTTAGATTATATACAGTATATATATACTGTATATATTCAGCACAGTGGGTAGCACTTCTGACTCACAGCTCCAGAGACCTGGTTCATTCTCCTCCAGTCCTGTGTGGCTCCACATTTCTTGACAACTCCTGGAACCTCTTGAACCCCAAACTGCCAATAACGTACCCAAGGAAGAGCTGGGTAAATGAAGACTCATACAGTCAGCAAGAGGTGGTGCAAAGTGCCTCAGTGTTTTTATTACAAATAAACAAATGAGCTTAAAATCCAGACAGAATCTTCCTTTATAAAAACCATGAGCCCAAGTGTCTCTTTCAACAACCTGGCATTTCCTCAGCTTAACCCATCAGGACCCTGCAGCAAGAAGAGATGCCTGCCAACAGGTGCAGTCAACCATCAAAAACCCAGCTTGTATCCCACTTCTGCCACCATTTGTGATAGTTCAAGTGGTTCCAGAAGTTGCTAAGGAACATGGTGCCTACCTGGATAGTCACATCCTGGTTTAATCTCCTCCATTGTCAACTGGGCATGTTCACCAATGATTTAACAAACAGATATTGCTGATTTCCATTTTGTTTTTACCTTACTCTCTTTTACCTTTGATCTTGTTACCTTATTCTCTGTGTGTTTGCAGTTATATGTGTATCAGTTCTCGATTTAGTAATTAGTACAATCTATACTTGTATTTTGACTGATAATTGTTCACAGCACTCTGTGCTGTGCTCAGTGAACTGTGCTATACAAAAAATAAATTGTATTGTTCAAATTTCAGGCCAATCATAGCCCCAATGGCCTTTCACCATCATTGTCCTCCATGTACATTGCACAGTAAATTTGTGAAGAAAAATAATCTCGCACATCCTCTACATGGAAATTTTGTACTGTATATGAATGAGTCCCCAGTGGTTAATTAGACTGCCACCTCAATGCAGATGAACTTGGGATTTAGTAGACATGTCCAAGAAGATTGTAATAGAGTGAATAGTGATTTCATATTACAATAAAGATTAACAGGTTATATTATAAAAAAGGTCAGTGATTACCTGCATAATATGATATGATTTATCAAGAGAGATGAATCTTTTGAGATTAATCAGAAAGTAGAGACAAAGAAGTGCTCATAATTGAAAAGAGCGAAGAACCGATGTCATATTCAGATAGGGCATGGAGTCACAGCTGGAAGCTGCTTATGAGCAGACTTTTATGAAAATTGTAGAAAAGGGGCCCAAGGAATTATTCTTTATATGTAGGAAGAAAATATAATACAGATGACTTTTTAAAGATTATGCAATAGTAATGCAGTATGTTTTAATGGAACAGTACATACGGTATGTGATATAAAAGTATCCCTAAATCAAAAGTGTTGCATAATTCAAAATATTTTTATATTCCATTTATGCAGCTCCACCACATGCAGACTGTATTTCTTATAGCATTTCTAAAGAATGTGTGTGGCTTCTGATCGAATTTCTTAATCAGAGGCCACTTCTCATGTATGATTTCAGTATTTGTTGAATTAATTGACTTCATGCTGTTTCCTGTATTTTCAATAGAAAATACCCAAGTGTATGGTTTAATTTTTAAAAAGCATATCAACATTTGGAATGTTATATTTCTGCTGTTTAATTTTTAATCTTATTTTTTAAAGTTTGAAAACCAGGCATATCATAAAATGGTGAACAGCATCCAGTATGCAACCTTAAATGACACTGCAGTTGCCCTTTTATAAGGTACGTTGCTCCTGTAATCTGTGACTGGCTGCAACTATTTGGTTTCTTGTAATGAATAATTTTGACAGAACAAAATATTCAAAAGCAGCTAAATCAAACATAGAAAATGCAAATGAACAAAAACAAAATTGCACTGTTAAATTAATTACTAACAGTTACTTAAGGATACACGGCCAGACGTTTTCTTTTTCTTTTGATCAGTAATTAAAAGCAATTGCCTGATTAAACACACAGAATGTCAGGTTTATTTATAAAATGCATCTTTTAAGAAGTTTGAAGGAGGGCAGCATGGTGGCATAGTGGTCAATGTCACATCTTCAGGCACAGGGGTTGAACTGTATATGTGGTGACTGCATGACCCCCATGTCTTCATTTTTTATCCCACCTTCCAAAGTCCTCTTTGTTAGAATCAATGGAAATTTAAAATTGAGTAAGTCTGCTCTACAATGTGCATCGCAGCTATTTCTAGCTTTGCAGCCTCCATTTGATCCTGTAATGAATTAAATGCATTTGGAGAACAGGATGATGGATATTTTACAAGAAAATAAAGTAATATAATAATATACAAGCCTAGAAGAATAATATTTAAGTGATATAAATACAGTTTCCTATTGATTCTATTCCAAAAATTAAGATAAAGGTGTTCTGCAAAAGGCATGTCTTTCTCATGACTAATCAATCAAGGATGTGAGTAAAACAGTTAGATACTTTTAAGGTCACCGAAGCTTTAAAGTTCAAGCTGTACATTAAACATTGAGAAGCAATGGTAAAATAAAGCTGGTTATGTATTGGTTTACAAAAATCTTCAAAAAACCACTGTTGTTCTTTCAACTTGAAGTAAATGATTAAAAAGGACAACAACTTTATTCCGTTTCTAATGTGATATACTACAGATGATGACAAATTCATTATATGAAAGGAGAAAATAATATCTAAACCTAAGGAGAGGCAAGTCTCTTTATATTATACATGATGTACATAAAACCACAAAGAAAGCATGGCTGATAAGAGTTTTTAGGCTGGCAAAGTTTAAGAGACAAAGAGAATCACACTGGCAGAAAGAAAGTATATGAATACAAGACCTGGCTGGGATTAATAGGCCCTGCTTGCCGAGAGCTCCTGTAGAGCAAAAGGCAGGGACAACAGGAGAAGTGGACGGGGGTGGCAACACCTCTCGAGTGCTAGAAAGCACATCAACACAGAAGGGAATGTCCGGGACTCAGCTGTCTCTCAGAGACTGCAGGTAGATGGGGAGCTATCTTGGAGAACACTGCCCTTTAAATCAAATGGACAAGCTCATCTGAAGGACAGGATAGGGAATTATTTTGACAGCTTATTTAGTTCATCTTATACTCAGCTCAATGTGTAGTGCTGACACATAAAATACAATTATAGTATGATTTCTTTCCTTAAAAAATAATAACATATAATTTTTCAATCCACCTAGTCCAACTGAGGATCTTGAGAAGCTGCACTGTATCCTGGCAGCAAGGCCAGAACCAATTCAGGACAGTGAGAGGGTCCCCTTTAACACGTGGCCAAGCCAGCACTCACATGGGGCCAGTGCTGGTCAAAGCCCTTTCGAGCCCTAGGTGGGGAGGACAGGTGACACCCCTTGTTGTCCTTAGTGGGTAGTCCACATTTTCAGACTTCAACAACTGGAGGGAGTGGTGTGCTTCCCCCTCGGTGTAAAGAGGGTGCATCCCTTCAGTAGCAAATTCAGCTCCACGCTGTGTATATAGGTTAGGTTAGGTTTAGGTTTATTTGTCATATATAGGTTAACACAGGGTCAACATACAATGAAATGTGTATGACGAGAAAAACAAGTTACTCAGCCTAGATCTAATAAAGCTAAAAAAAAGAATTAAAAAAAAAAAAAAATTACAAGTTAAAAATAGACAAGCCATATAAAATAAAATATGTACGTTTTAAACCGCAGACTTAAAGGAGTGCACACCCTTTGATGTATGGAGTGTGTATTTTTTTACCTTCATAAACGGCACCCACTGGGAAATCAGCATCCAGTTAGTACCATCAGTGTTTAACAACCTTTTCTCCCACGGTGTCCAAAGTATGTGTTAGAACCACAAATGGGGCACCTTTGTGTATAAACTGCGGACTTCAAGTAGTGTATACTCCTTTATGTAAAGAAACACTGTTACTTTCATAAACGCCGCCCAGCAGGTTACACTGGCCACTTTGTATAAGTACAGTTTGATGATCGTAGTGGGGAGGGGTGGGGGGTGTTGTCCTGGGATTTAGCCTCTTCAGTATTAGGAACACATCCTTCTTAACTTTCATAAATGACTGCCCTCAGATGATGGCACCCTATGCAGCTGCCTGTATCGCCTGATAGTTAACTGGTTCTGCATGGGGTCACTGTAGAATCATAAATCAACCTAACACAGACATCTTTGGCATGTGAATGAAAACACACAGAGACTGGCAGTCAAACGATCAGGTTGAGTTTGGAGATGTGGACTGTGTCTACTTTTTTGGTCTCTGATAATCCTCACTTCACTGCATAGGTCACTGGACATTTTCTCTGGACTACTTCGGCGGGGCCAAACCACTTTAGAGCTAGTTTAGCTGTGAATTCATCAGAGGCTTTGGAGAGGGGATAAGTCCTGATCCAGACTTTCTCTCCAACTGAGTTACCCAGACTTATGTCTCTGGTTGTATAATTGAAATTGTCTAGACCTGGATGCCAACAGCTGCGGTGGGTTGGCACCCTGCCCAGGATTGGTTCCCTGCCTTGTGCCCTGTGTTGGCTGGGATTGGCTCCAGCAGACCCCCGTGACCCTGTGTTCGGATTCAGCGGGTTGGAAAATGAATGAATGAATGAATGGATGCCAACAGTCTCTCCTTCACGCAATTAGAACATTAGAACAATCTAGATGAGAACAGGCCATTCAGCCCAACAAAGCTTGCCAATTAATTCTTCTAAAAAAACATCAAGTCTAGATTTGAAAGTCCCTAAAGTCTTACTGTCTTTCAACCAAGTGTCTATGGTTCTCTATGTAAAACAAAAACTGTTTGTGTGGAATTTACCCTTAACAAGTTTACAACTGTGTCCCCAAGTTTATGATTTAAAGTCTGGAGGTGATCATGTACATATGTTGATGGTGATGAACAATTGAGGATGGTATTAATGGCATTTTAACACAAGTTTTAATGTATGCCCAATTAAGACATGTGTATTCTTTAATCAAATTAATCTTCAGCAGTGCATTCGAAGTCAAAAGTCGTTTCGATTGTTAATATTTTACTTTGGCACCTGTGTCTCATATGCTGTGCCAGTTTGATATGCTTCCCTAGAGCTAACAATGCAGGGATCACACATGTAACCTCATGCACCGCTGAATTCAATGGTGTCCACCAATTACGTTGTCATGATAATACTCCAGAAACTTTGTCACATGCATCCCGGGCACTACCAACTGATTATGGTAACCTCGAACCTTCGTAGGCACATAATGATACGGTGCACCTTGAAGTTCCTGATAATGTATGCAACCAGGCCCCTTTTTCAAGCCTCCTCTCAACCCCTGACACACATGACTAATGACCTGCAACTGAATGATATTGTGCATGTTCAGGGGCAACACAGGCCAATGAATCCACACCTATCACAGGTGCCTATTCCTGTGCACGGGACAGAGCATCTGGCACCACATTGGCACAACCCTTTCGATAGCACACCTTGAACAAAAATTGCTGGAGGTGCAACACCCACCTGGTTAACCTAGATGTGGCCTTGTGGGAAATGGAATGCCCAGGTTAGAGCTACACAATTGCACCCTTCAGTGACCGACAGGCGTAAGCCATCATCCTCTCATCCTCCTTACTCAACTGGAGAGGACAACACTGAGTCCAAGGTCATTTGCGACCATGTGGGCCTGAAATGTTAACTTTGGGTCAGTTTGTGCCATGACTGGTGGTGATATCAGTGCCTTCTTGAATTTCTCAAAGAATAAATGGAACACCACCATCCATTCCCATGGAGATCCCTTCCTCAGAAGCTGCAACACTGGGGCAGCAAGATCAGCATACCCTTGAAGAAACTTGTGGAACCATCCATCCATCCTCAGGAAGCACTGGAGGTTTTCATCCTCCTGGGCTGTTGGATAGTCCACTGTCAGATTGATTTTCTGCTGATTCACTTGGACACCATCCGCTGACACCATGTGGCCGCAGAAAGTAAGCTGGCCTTTCAGAAATCAACAGTTCTTGATGTTCAAGGAAAGATGAGCCTTGTGTAGTTACTGGAATATTATTACAAGGTCCTTCTGATGTTGTCAGACAGATGGGAAAAATACCGTATGATGATGCCTTCTATATAGAACAAACAGATATTCCCAATGTGCCCTCAGAGGACTTGCTCCATAAGTCATTGGAATGATACCCTTGTGTTTTTCAGTCCAAAGAGCATCACCTGGAACTGGAGCAAACCCTCTGAGGTGATGACGGCTGTCTTCTATATACTGTTTTTCCCCATCCTCACCTGCCAATACCCCAACTTCAAATCCAGGGAGCTGAATACTGCCACCCAATGCAACAACTTTAGGATGTCATGGATGACGGGCATTGGGTAGGCATCATGCAAGGTTTTCTTACTTTCCAAGCAACACACATATCGTGCGAAGGACTTTTCAAGATGCTGCACCCTCACAATCGAATCGTTAGAAACTCAGCCAGCTGTGGCTTTAATGAGGTTGAAGGTTACTTTCTATTAATGAAGCTACAGGCAATGTTGTCTACCCATGCCTCTGGTTGCTCTTGGTGCAGTTTCAGGTCTTACAGAACCTACCCCTTGCTGATCTTTTGCTGATCCGGAATGGAGATGCATAAAGAATCCAGCAGGCTCCAGTGGCATATCCATCAACAGAACGGTCATCTGAAGCTCCTTGCCCTGCACTACGCTCTCAACAGACATAATTTCTTTGTATTGTGGAAAATGTGAAAAGAACTAGACGGATTCATGGATAAGTAAATACACCTGCCTCCTATGCAGCTCGCCAAAATCTGTAACATACACAGAGGCTCTATGATTCACACCGCCACAAGGATGCCGATTTATTATTTATTTTCTTGGTGTGAACTCCAGGAACACATCTGGCCTTGGCCTGACTAGCACCCTCACACACAGAGATACGGAAACAAGTGGATTAAACAATCAACACAAATAGCAGGAGAAATCTAACTAAACAACAAACAAAAGCAATCCCTCCCCCAGCTTCCTGCCAGCAATCACACATATAACAAAACCCTTACACAACAACAAGCACGATAAACACAAAGTCCTACACACTGTCCATATGAAATCCAGAGAACAGCTCGATGTTAAGTAATGTAAAAACAGTCGTACCAGTATTCCTGATGTGTTGCGGGGTGATGAGATTGGGATTGCTTCCTTCTCCAAAGCATGATAACCAATCCAGCTCAGTACTCACACAAGAAGCAGGCACAAGGCAGTCCATACATCCATACAGATGATATTCCAGGACAAAACGATAATCCAACGATGGTGAATTTGATGAAGAGGTAGACACAAACTCCAGACTCCCCTTTTGGCTAGCTGGATCCCTTTTGAAGATTGTGCCAACTGATCTTGTCCCAAGCAGTCCCTACATCATCTGCAGACATCCAAAAAAACTACAGCAGGGACTGCTGGGAGTTGTAGTTTATTAATATTCCTAGCGCTGCTACAAACTAATATGCACACACATATTGTATTAGGTATTAATAAGTGTACCTTTGCCAGTTTTTCCCAATGAATATTATTTTTTGAGAATATCCAAAAAGTTTGAATGTAAATTATGAATTGGACTAGACTTCCTGCCTTCTACACCTCACATTTCATACAGTTCCACGACCCTGCTGATCTTCCCATGTTTTTAAGCATTTTTTAATAGAAACTTAGTTTTGATCATTTTGCCATTCAGTAAGTATCATTTACAAGGGTGAAGTTGTCCTCAGCAGCAATACAAATTAGGCATAATGTTGACGGGTGTATTTTTTTAATTGGCAAGTAAGAGATATAGCATATGGGTGACAATTACAACCAAACCTTCCAAGTGAGATGCATGATGATATAATGCCAGCCCAATGGATTCTTGCTCTTTACATTACTCTTTTAAGTAGCCCAGTATCCTTGGAAGGACCACTCACTGTTGCTGCACCTATGTGACTTTGGCAGGCTTGCTATTTATATAGGATACCCTGGTGCTGGCATGTAAGCTGCTTATTTGTAAGATGAAATGCAGGCTCAGGGTTTTAGTGAATTATACCCAGGTTGATGGAGCTTGTCATCACTGTTACAGTTTAAATGATATTAATAATCTGCATACAGCTCTAATAAACTTAATTTCCAACATCAAGATAACGTTTAAAAATGATAGAAGGAAAAAAAACAGCTACTACACAGCCAATAGGATCCCACAACCTTTTTCAAGACCAAGACACTGTAAAAAAAATGAATATGTCAGTTGCAGCATTTTGTGAACCACTGTGTTAAGACATTACCACATGGCTTTGTTAAACTCAACTGCAAACTAATTCTGATCTCACATGCTACAAAATCCAGTAGAACTATATAAGGGGACTCAAGGAGATAGTGGTGAGTGGCAATCAGCCTCCATAATGGTTCCTTCAGAAATCTGCACCCACTGTTAATGTGTTAAGAGACTGCTTTGCAATAAATGTAGATACATTTCCAACACACTACATATCAGTAATCCTGGTCTTGCTCATCTTTTTTTTTTTTTTTTACTTGAGTAAAATTGAACAAAATCTTCCATGTGGAGTAATCATTAAAAAATAGATGTCAGTAAATCACTGAGATAATTATTAAATCATGTCAAATTACAATATAATATGGTTGAGTTTCAAGTTGTTGCGTAATGTTAAAAGTGGGATTATAAGTATATTTTTTGATGATGTGTAGGTTTACAAAAAATTGGCAGACTTAGCATTATGAAAAAATAAAATAGCAACAAAGACCTCAGCTTTTCACAAATAAAACAAAGCTGTAAAAAAAATCAGCAGTTATTGCTGATATCCTGCGTGCTCATAATATTATCAGAGTGGATTCACTTTCAAGTTTTACTTTTTGATTAACTATTTATAATCCCTAAGGAATCTTCTCTTTTACATTAATGCATGTTGCAGGCTTTTTTATTTTTGATTAGACTATTGTATCATTTTGATATAATGAATAAAATTGTGAGGTATTCTGAACTGCAATGGTGATTTTCTGTTTTATGGTAACTGATGTGAACATTAAACAGTCCATTAGCAAATTATGTGTTCATTTAAAAGAGTTAATTGCAATAAATTCAAAACACGTGAGCATTTATGTAATTTGGTGAAACTGATCTTGCATGTGTTTAAATAGTTTTGTGGCAATGGCTGTCGATTACAATGCTCTTTCATTTTGTCAATGACCTTGCCTAGTTTCAATCATTTTGGCCTGTTTCTGTTATTCTGATTTGAATTAAAAAATGTAACTTCAAGTTTTGTTTAATTTAAGAGATTTAGTAAATGTAGATTGTAGATTATAAGAAATCACAAGTATTCTGGGCGTGTTTTTTGAGTGTTTTGTATGGGTTTCCTCCAAGGGTGTTGGATTAATTCCATAGGCAAAAGATATTTTGCTCTTTAAATTGGTTAATTTTTAGTAAATAGTTTTAACATTCAAGTGTTTGTGTATGGGTAATCATGTGCCCGGCACAGAATAGCATGTCATCTATATCTGGTTCCTTATTTTTACCCAACACTGTCATGATAGGTGACCCTGAGGTCCAAACTTAGGTTATTATCTCTTTAAACTCAGCCCCATTGTTCTGGACCTGCTGACATGACTGAGCTATAATACAAAATTAAAAGCAAATAAAACTGCATAAAATACTTGTTTCCTCATTGCTACAGTTAAAGTACAGTGTTTTGCAATTAAAATGTCATATTGCATACTCTTCAAAGATGGCCAAATTGCAGTATCACAGTAACACCTGCACCCAATGGCTTTCTTGAATGTCCTAATTCGATTGTGTACAATTTGACAGACAGACTATTATCTACTAAATGACAGAGGTGTTTCTTTCAAATGAAACTGTGTTTGTGTTTTTTTTTTTTGTTAAAATATTTCTGCATTTGCAAGTATTGGTGTTGCAGTATGAATACACACATGAACACACAATTTCTTCATTGGTCTTCAGTAATGGATATTTATGCTATGGACACTTATTTGAAAACTGTAATATCAGAGAAAAAGAATAAGACGTGTAACTTGAAATTTTTTTTCTGGATTTTCCCAACACATTCACTGACTTTTATAGTGTTTGGAAGTTTATTCTAACACCTATCAAAACAAGAATAGCATTCAAAATGAATGTTTTGGTAAAAGTATTTCTGAATTTTGCAATATAATTAATGTGTACAACATAAATAATTCTCCATTTGCACACATTTTGAAAGAGAAATATCTGTGCTTTATTTTGAGATACTGAACATGAATATTGAGTAAAGGATGATGAAGTTATAACCAGTTAAATCAAAGTAGCAGAAAATGGACAAAAATGAGGCTGAGTTTAAAGGGCTAAAATGAGAGAATGTATAACGTTTCTAGTCACCAAATGATATTCCCTCCCTGTGACATACACTAGAAATGCTCTTCTTTGTTTAATACATTCAGGAAAAATCATTCTCAGCAATTTCAAAGAATCCATCTAGCAATTTTTCTGAACAGATTAGTCTGCACTTTACAGTTCAGGGTAGCCAGGCACCATGCTAGCAACATTACATTCAAGGCAGTGGTCATCCAGCGAAACAAATCATGGTCAAATTGAGGACACACACAGATTGAGAGCCAATGCGTTGTTTGTATTTAAACTAGCAGGCAAGGCCTTCAAATGCTAAAGAAGATATGTTGAAGGATTATGTGATTTAAATGCACAACAACATAAAGGAATTGCTTAAAATGTAAGAAGTTTCTCAGATTAGAGGAGACTATTCAGTCCATCGAGTTGTCTCAATATGTCACCCAGGACTTTTTAAAAGTTGTCTAGGTTTCTGTATCAACTATATAACTCAATAGTTTTTTGTTCCAAATTCCAACAACGCTTTGCATAAGGAATTGCTTCCTGTTTAGTTTTAAATACACTTCCTTTTTGATTATTTGATTCACTATTTAGGTGAAATAATTCTGATGGATCCTTTTTATAGATTGCTTTGAGAATTTTGAAAAACAGAATTTGGTCCTCATTCAGTCTTGTCTGTTCCTGGCTAAATAGGTTTAATTCCCAGAGTACATCAGAGTAGGACATGGCTTTTAATTCCAGGATCTACTTAGTTGCTCTTTTTATAGTTTCTAGAGCTACAATTTTTCTTTAGTATAGCCAGAACTGCAAACCGAACTCCATAGTCTCAGTAGCGTCTTATATACTCTGAGCATAAAGTCCCTTGACTTACAGTCAACAATTTTTATAATATAGTTTCACAGTTTCTTTACCCTCTCAAGTAAGCAGACTGGACGCGCTCCTGAATGTTACTAACACACAATCACAAATCATTTGCTTTGGTCATTCCGCAGCATGTTTATATTTAGTGGACTGCTTAACATTTCAATATACAGGTGCTGGCCATAAAATTAGAATATCATGACAAAGTTGATTTATTTCAGTAATTCCATTCAAAAAATGAAACTTGTATATTAGATTCATTCATTACACACAGACTGATGTATTTCAAATGTTTAGTTCTTTTAATGTTGATGATTATAACTGACAACTAATGAAAGTCCCAAATTCAGTATCTCGGAAAATTAGAATATCAATTAAGACCAATGCAAAAAAAGGATTTTTAGAAATGCTGGCCAACTGAAAGGTATGAACATGAAAAGTATGAGCATGTACTGCACTCAATATTTAGTTGGGGCTCCTTTGGCCTGGATTACTGCAGCAATGCGGCATGGCATGGAGTCGATCAGTCTGTGGCACTGCTCAGGTGTTATGAGAGCCCATGTTGCTCTGATAGTGGTCTTCAGCTCTTCTGAATTGTTGGGTTTGGCGTATTGCATCTTCCTCTTCACAATACCCCATAGATTTTCTATGGGGTTAAGGTCAGGCGAGTTTGCTGGCCAATCAAGAACAGGGATACCATGGTCCTTAAACCAGGTATTGGAAGCTTTGGCACTGTGTGCAGGTGCCAGGTCCTGTTAGAAAATGAAATCTGCATCTCCATAAAGTTCGTCAGCAGCAGGAAGCATGAAGTGTTCTAAAACTTCCTGGTAGACAGCTGCGTTGACCTTGGACCTCAGAAAACACACTGGACCAACACCAGCAGATGACATGGCACCCCAAACCATCACTGACTGTGGAAACTTTACACTGGACCTCACGCAACGTGGATTCTGTGCCTCTCCTCTCTTCCTCCAGACTCTGGGACCTTAATTTCCAAAGGAAATGCAAAATTTACTTTCATCAGAGAACATAACTTTGGACCACTCAGCAGCAGTCCAGTCCTTTTTGTCTTTAGCCCAGGCAAGACGCTTCTGACACTGTCTCTTGTTCAAGAGTGGCTTGACACAAGGAATGCGACAGCTGAAACCCATGTCTTTCATACATCTGTGCATGGTGGTTCTTGAAGCACTGACTCCAGCTGCAGTCCACTCTTTGTGAATCTCCCCTACATTTTTAAATGGGTTTTGTTTCACAATCCTCTCCAGGGTGCGGTTATCCCTATTGCTTGTACACTTTTTTCTGCCACATCTTGTCCTTCCCTTCGCCTCTCTATTAATGTGCTTGGACACAGAGCTCTGTGAACAGCCAGCCTCTTTAGCAATGACCTTTTGTGTCTTGCCCTCCTTGTGCAAGGTGTCAATGGTCGTCTTTTGGACAACTGTCAAGTCAGCAGTTTTCCCCATGATTGTGTAGCCTACAGAACTAGACTGAGAGACCATTTAAAGGCTTTTGCAGGTGTTTTGAGTTAATTAGCTGATTAGAGTGTGGCACCAGGTGTCTTCAATATTGAACCTTTTCACAATATTCTAATTATCCGAGATACTGAATTTGGGACTTTCATTAGTTGTCAGTTATAATCATCAACATTAAAAGAAATAAACATTTGAAATACATCAGTCTGTGTGTAATGAATGAATCTAATATACAAGTTTCACTTTTTGAATGGAATTACTGAAATAAATCAACTTTGTCATGATATTCTAATTTTATGACCAGCACCTGTATTTAAGGGCACACAATTCTCTCATACTTTTTGCATCTGTCTAATTGGTTTATTAGAACTTTACGCTGCCTTGTGAGTGCTCAAAAAAAACCTCCAAATGTCTTGGATACAAACCATTTCAAATTGAGCACGATTGTGAGTCTTTACGTATCGAGTGCAAAAAAGGTAAAATCTGTATTCAGTCTAGTCAGTATATACAGTGATCATTTACTGCCTCAGTCAATGATTATTAATTAGAAGAGAAGTATGTGAGTCATGGATAGTAATCTGCAATAACTACTTGGTTGTACAGTCACTCATCTGTCTCCCAACTATAAAGAAATTCGTCACCCAAAAATTATTTTTTTTAAAATGTTATTTGCCTAAAGTGTTTTGTAGTGATGACTGAGAAAATGTCATGTTTTCATGAAGAACTGAAGATTCTTGACAATGAATGTGCGGGAGAGGCAGACCTTATATTTAAAGGGGAATGATGGAAGTGTGTATTTTACAATATCTTAGCAAAAACTGCATGTATTTTGCATGTTGTGAGCCAATGATGGGATAACTACCATGTGGATTATGCAACACATGCAATGCGACTTTTTTTTCCCTAGGGAAGCTTGGCATATCGTTTGTTGCTGTACAGCATTGGCCACATTTGGCTTATAGCTGTAAGACTTAATCGCCACCTGACAGCATCAAGTAGTAGTTCACTAATATACTGTACTTATGAAAGGATAGTTTTATTTACAAAACTGTTCAAGTAAATTGTAGAGAGTATTTTTAATTCTTAATTAAAACAGAAAAGGTTGTAAAAATGTGCTCTAGTTTCTCTTTGTTCAGTGCACTTTCTTCATGGGTGTTTTTTTATAAAGTTTTGATCTAAAAAAATACTAAACAAATAGTGATGTTATTACCAGGTAAACATATACATTCTGTTTTATGTGCACACCTAACATTTAGTGTCCCTTTCAAGTTGTTGACAACTAGAGGTGCAGCTTTAGGTTAAAAAAAAGGCCAAGAACCACTGGCATAGACAAAGAAACAATATTGCTCATCTTGCATTTAAAATGAACATTCCTTTTCTCCTCGTGAAGCACTCTGCACTTCTCTACATTAAACTACTGTGATGGATTGCCGGCTTCTTATTCCGGCTCTCACCCCCAGGCCGCCAGGAGGAGCTCTCCCGACAGCATGGACGGGCCCCGAATTCCAGCAGGGCCTCATGGACTATGTAGTTTTTATACACAGCCCTGCTGGATACATTGGGGACCACTAGGAGTCGCTGTCGGGAAGCCCGTGGACTCATGTGTGCCCTATAACCTGGAAGTACGTCCTGGTCACCTGAGCAGGAGAGATGACGTGCTTCCAGGTTGAAGATAAGGACTGTTTACCCTGACCCGGAAGGAATAAGGAACTGTGGACTGTTGGGCAGGAACACCTCTGGGTCAGGGTGTATAAAAGGACTCTGGGAAAGCCCAGACACTGAGCTGAGCTGGGAGGTAGGGTGGCGAAGTGTCTGGGCGAGGAGGAAAGAGTATTGCTGTGAGTTTATTGTTTATATGAGTAGTGTGGAGTGGAGGGTGCTTGGTGCACTGTACTACAAGAAAATAAAAGAGTCTTGTACTTCACCTGGTGTTTGGAGTGGTACCTGAGGGTTCAAGAGGTGGACACACACCTCTACTGCTACACTACATATTTGCCCAGTTTTAAAACATCTTTATGAACAGTTAGGCTATTTCTTGGTACCCACTTATACTATATATAATTGTAAGGTGAAAATATTAATATTTTATTCATAAAAATAATAGTTTAATATGGTCAGGCCTATTTTGTTTATAACTTAGAACAATTCCTTTTAAATAAGACACATACATCACAGATTTGACAAATGGGAGGAGACCATTGAATCCATCAAGCTTGTTTGCTTAACTAATAGTAAGCTTTCCCAATATAAATAACAGCTAAGATAAGGCCCTTAATTAACCTGCAGTTGCTTCCTCCTGGGTATGACGTTAATCTGCATCCAGCCTACAAGCAGGTCCTCCAACCTACAGCTTAAACCCGGGGGCTGGTGGCAGGATTGACACTCCAGCCACCGTAAGAAACCTCACACTGTTCAGTGTTGTGCTGAGGTGTCTCCCGCTGCACTTGGATCTCAATCCAGGTGGATCACCGTGTGGTGGGTGTGGTAATGTGCTGTAATCAGCACATGCTCCCAAGCTCTCTATCTCTCTTAGATAAACCTTGCAATGGTTCCAATGGATTTAACCAGTCTGACTCAGCTTTAAGTATACTAACAAACAAGGAAGATCTTGAATTATTGAAACTGAGATCATTTGCATAACACAGGATACAATCCCATAACATCATTTTACACCAATCAAGTTAAAGAGAACAGAATAGTCTATCTCACACCATATGCCTTGTTTAGATAGGAACTACCTTGTATATGAAACAAAGTTAATGAAGAGTTAAATACTTTAAGAAAAACAACTTATTATGTTAACCTCATCTCTTTCATCTTGGAAAATAGTACCACATACAAATGTATACAGTGTAATTCATAAAGATAAACCAATGACCAGAAAAACTCCTCCTTCCTGAAATCTGAAAAAGCAACCATTAGTTTTAAGAAACAAAAGACAAAAAAGTCAATGAACTAGCTTCTAAAACGGCAGCACCTTCACTTACCTGTCATTGGGTATACAAGCATAAGACCTCATGCTTTATCCCCAGGTTTTGCTTGGACATAACTGTTTCTCTTGACTCCTTTCCTGTCTGTGCCTGAACTTCACATGGAATGCCTCTGTCTATTGCTTGTCATGCACTTTCAGGACTTTCAGTACTGTATCTAGTGACTTTTGCTTGTCCTGATTTCCTACTTCTCCCTAGACTTCCACCCTTTGAGTAATAGCTGCAGTCACTTTTGGTGCAACATCTGCAAGTTATTTATTAAGCTTAATGTTTATTTAAACATTGCCAACATGGAAGTGTCATACAGTAGTTAAGACTCCTGCCTCATAGCGGCAGGTGCCTTTGTTTTAGTTTTGACCTGATAATGGCTTCATGGGATTTGGATGGTTTCCTTGTGTCTGCATTGGTTTTCTTTGGACAATCCAGCTGTGCATGTTAGGTTAAGTTAATTGCTGCTTCTAAACTGTCCCAGTATGAGAAAGTGTAAGAGTACTTGTGAGTGGCATCCCATTATAAATTTCCAGAATGGACTTTTGTTCCTGGAACCCTGGATTGGAAAACACTGCATGTTGCTCATGAGCTATCTTTGAATCCAAGTGATGATCAGAAAGAAAGTAATGAAAGAAAGTGGATTTTTATCAATAAAATAACTGAAGAATTAAAGCAATTGGAAGACATGGAATAATAAACTCTAAGCCTTCTGGCCTTGCTGAGCACACATATGATGCCTGACTATCCTAGGGGTGGCTGGTCTACTTAAATGCTAACCTTGGTCTGTTCACTACACAGATTTACTCCTCTTTCTCTCAAAACTTCTGACCAGCCTTCCTTTCTTCTTTCTTCATGTGAAGCCCTTGCCACCAGCTACTTCCCAGCTGCAAGCTCTACTGGTTGAAAGACACTTTTATTAAGAGCAGGTCAAGTAACACTTCTAGTGAACCTTTATAAGTAGTTGTGGTTTACCCAGCCACCACTGAAAGGCCTGTTGGTGCCCCTGAACAACTTCCACCATGTATACTCTCCATAGAGTATGAGTGGGGAGTGCCACACTGTCTATTATACCCAGTACTCTTGTGAGTTTAACTCACATCACCCTCTAGTGGCTGAAAAATCTATTGTTACCAGTTACCCACATGCTTCAGAAATGGACAGATCTGATTATCAAAAATGCAACCATACATGATATTTACAACTGTAAATTTTTGTCTGGTAGACTTTTCTTATATAGAATGAATCTTTGAACCACAGTCTGACTATAATGTACACTATTTACATGTAGAGAAAATTAATTCAGTTTACAAAACACTGGGTTGGAAGTGTTCATAAAATAATCTGCCAAAAGAGGCCATTGATTAAAGTCAATACCTTGGGACATTTCATGGATATTTTAAAGATTCAAATGAAAATATACAGTATTCAACATTCCTCTTCTGACTGTCTTCATCCACCTTTCTTCCACTCTGCATGCAGTCATTCTTTCCTTTCCTATGTGTTGGTCCTGTACATGTATTTATGCAATCCATGGACAATTCACTTGAGATTGCAGATAATCTTCTGGGTGCTGAGCCATGTGGCAACTTTTAGAGAAGCTCTCTTTCCCTTTTTTATTTAGAATTGTTAATGTTTTAATGTAATACAATTTTAATTTTGTTAATTAGTAATGTTAAAATTGCCCTCTGGCTTGTTACCATACATTTACAAATGAATTTTTAAACTAATCTGAAGAGATGCTGCTGTCAATGCAGACGTGTTCATCAGCCAGCCTCAACTGCCTCTCAGACAAGCTGCGAACTTTAGAAATGTCACATGGTGAGTATAAACGATCTGATGGCTGCCTACGTCTGTAATGTCTGAAAATATAAGAGACCCTGAGGATATAAAATGGGATAATTGAAACATTCCCGTATTCCCCTGGTAACACTGCAGTCAATGCTGCCTAAAGAGACATGATAAGCCCTATCAGAAGAGCTACTTGTCCTGAAAATGACAAAGACAAATATCTAGAGCAAAGATAAAAGTTACAGGCTCGTCTGGAGATAGAAGAGGCAAAGATCTGGAGAGGGGATAAACGTAAGGAGGAAAAGATTCAGACCTGGCCTGACTTCATATAATAAGAAATGTTTGATTTCCTTCATATAAGTTGTTTCAACGGTTATATCTCATAGCGAGTTATGGCAGGTTCAGGTACTGTGATATTTTGGGTACTGTTTGAGAACCGGCTTACACCTCTTATTTCAGATGCTATTTTCATGCTGGATGGTTTTCATCAGGCTGAGTGGAAGAAGCATGAGGAAGACTGGAGATTTTTGTGAATGCGTAATGGTGAATAAGGGAGCACACTACAATTAAAACTAAATGAGTGATCCTGACATTGAATTTGTCCATGTCCCTGCCCAGGAAAGTAAGTGAAATCATCCTCAAAGACTCAGTAATGGAAATGATTTGCTGTGTACCAGTGTCTGGGTGATGGGTCATTCTGGATTTTGGTGTTACTTAAGATAAGGAACTGAGTGTCTGTTAGGTATATTCCCTTCGTGGACACTTTAAACTGAACCTGCTCTATCCAAATATTAATGACTTTTAAGTATAAACCTGTGGTACAATCTGAGCAGATCTGACCTCATTTTACTGCCACATACAAGGCTGTTATTGACAGCAGCAGATCTCTGTAATCCAAGCCAGATGTTTTTCTGTGTGTTGTTGGGTGGTGGGACTTTGGGTGGGGCAGGGGGCTTATTGTTTGTTTTTATTATATTTATTTATTTATTTGGGAGTTTCTGTAAAATTTGTATTTCCTCTCAGGAGAAAACACATTTATAATCTAATCTAACCGAATCTAACTTTAATCAGTCAACATTTAATTCTTTAATTGAACTTTAAATATTAAATGAAGAGGTTTGGTCTCAACAGAAGAACCAAATGTCTGTTTTGACAAGGATTAGGTATTGCTATGCTTGAGAGCTTCAAAGTGACTCTTACTCTAAAGCATGTGTATTTAACATCATTGTGTTAAGTACGGTCAGTGAGTGATGGCAGCACTAAAACACTGGAAAGCGTGTTTGTGCCCAACTTGACAGCAGGAGAAAGAAGTCTGAAATTAAGCATGAACAAACAGAATAAGATGGAACAAGAAAATGGCCCTTAATTTGTTGAGCACATTAAATGGTGTACTAGCACCCCAAGATGCTTGACATAATGTGGAATTAGCTAAAGTGAGTGTACAAGATTAATACAATAAGCAGAATTCCCAATGAAATTAGTATAATAGTTGAAATTGTTTCCCCAAATGTGTTGTGACAATAGCAAGACTGTTGGAATAAAGACTATTATTATTTGAATAATGTATTCATGCTTGAAAAAGTAACATTAATGTTAAAGAAAACACACCCTGCCTCTAAGATACCTCTGCCAAGTCTATAATACAGCTACTAAGAATACTTAGGAAGAGAAAACTTTTTAAATACAGGTAGTATAAATTAAATGCTAAGTAAATGCTATGTGTATTTTCAGTTGACTTAAAGTGAGAATGCTAAACATATGGCTGCCTAAACCTTAAGAATTAAAGATTAAGAGTCAGTTTAGGAGATTAACTAACTGTTGGATTTAGAAGGCCGTAAAGCTTTTTCCTCCAAAGAATGGATGAGAGTTAATGTCTTTTAATTTGTAATAATAAGTAGGTCAGTATAAAGTGTCTCTTGCATTACAGACAGTGAGTCAGCATGTTTGGGACATTTTGACTTATGCGAAGTTTGTGATATGGCAGAGCTTATACCAGTTAATAACAGTGCAAAGTGAAAATTAGTTCAACTCAATTTTATTGTATAGTGCTCTTTACTGAATGCATGCTTAGGAAGATTACATGAGTCTTCAGCAATCAAGTTAGGCCAGAATTAAACCATACATTGTTTTGTCTTGGAAGAGTAATATATTACTCTACTTTCCCCTTTTGTATTATTAATATGTAGACTTTGTCAGAATGCCTCAAATCTCACAGACTTACCACTGTTTATCAGGTATTGTACCATACAACTTCTCGCCACCTTCTGTTCTACATTTATAATCTCAGGTAATTAGGTGTAGTAAAAGGCAAGCAGGAGTTTAATTTACAATTTAAATAATGTATTATTGATAATATTGTTGATAATTTTCATAAATAATAACAATATGCAAAGTACATTTGAATATTGGGAACCATACAACCTGATAACTGCTGATGTGTAGTTTCAGGTGGCACACACAGTTGTTAGTTACTTGAAATGTCTCTACCTTAAGTCCTCATTTTTGGTCAGCTTTCTTCAGAACAGGCCTGTCTCAATATGGCTGCCAAGCTATGCTCTTCATTGTGTTGTCCTTTTCAGTTCATGGTGTGTGAGATGGTCTTTCATCAGTTGGTCAGAGAGAGAGAGAGAGAGTGGGGTAAAGCAAGCAAATGTATAGGTTTTCTGTCCGACCCTTACAGCCAATAGGGTGTCATGGTACTTAAAGCCTTCTGATACAAGCCAATTCCAAACAGCCATACTTCAGACCAATGGGGGAAAGAATACCTTCACACCTGCCCCCAAAACCATTTGTTAAGGTGAAGCTTGCCAGCTATGCAGTCTGGCTTTCCTGTGGGGGTTGACTGAGAGAGTCCTGCAGGGAAACATTTGCCAAACTTGTTTGAGGCACTTCCCCCAACCCTGTCGTAAAATTACAAAGAGACTCATTACTTAAAGGGTGGATGGGGTTCTTAACCATCTAACCATTGCTGTTCTTATCAATGATAGGCATTAGTGTTATAAGTTACAAATAAAGACATACTAAATATTTTTCAACTTATATGCAAAATTTCACACCACAACACATAATTAATATACATGGCCATACATATCATGCTGAAGACACAGTAAAATGAAGCAGCTTTTAATTGAATAAAAAAAATGACAATATAAGTTCATTAATATTATAAAAGAGATATCACCAGTTGACAAAGTAGAGAAATACAAAACTCTACTTAGCAGTTTTCCTGGAGAAAATAAACTTCTTGGGGTCCACAAATCTCTGCATCCTTGGGTTTCAAAACGCTAACTATCTCTGTGTCACTCCCCATGAGCAGGAATAGTATGTTGGAAATGTAGCATTGAGCCCAAATGTTATAGGAGGATGCTGAGAAGCGAAACACAATGCAGGTGTTAGGTTATAGACAGGGTTCTTTCTCTGGTTTAGGTACAATTTCATTTTTATGGTTGTTTCTGTTAATTTTGAATGATTATTTTTCATGTTTGTATGTTCAGATTCAGCGGGTTGGAAAATGGATGGATGGATGGATGTTGCTAATTTTACTTATTATTTGTTTTTTTTTTTTGCATTTTATGACTGCCATTTTCTGTGATTTGTGGGTGGAGCCTCATGAGCCCCCTGCCATCAATGCTGCTGGTGATTTTTTTATTCGGTCAGGAAAGAGAGACTCAGCAGTGGAACATTTAGATTGAACTTGATTATTTCTTTGAATTTACTGTATTTTTGGAATTTTCTGGCTTTGTTTTCTTATATTCTGCCTTTGGATCGTGATTTTGGACTTGTTTACCTAAAACTGCCCTTTAGGCAAATCCTTTTTTCCTCTTTTGAGCATTTTCTCTATTTTTTGTTAAATGCATCTCTCAGTTTATATAGATTCTTTGCAAGACTTGTTTCTACAAGTAAGTTTCACAGCTTCTCTCTCCCTTGTAAGATAGTTTGATATACTGCGGGACTTTCTTTGTATTTTAAACTTTTAAAGCCAGCTGCCCATTTTGTGGCCTTTTTTTATCATAGGCAGTAGGAAGATAGTTGGGGACTGGCTGATTTCTGGTACCCCTCTGCTAGACATGTCAGTGAAAGTCCTGGTCTGCTTCATTGTCCTTTTGGATTATCAGCCCCTTTTTGTCACACTTCTGACGAGACGAGGGTCAGTAAAGTTTCAAAATAATTTTCACACGTCTGTGCAAGTGGCTTACAAACAGAGATGCAATATAAACAGACAAACAACAGCTGTAATCCAAGTATTCTTGATGAAAGTGTCTTCAGCCTGGGTTTAAATGTAGAGTGCATAGCCTCTGAATCTAATGGATTATTCTCCCACTTTAGTTTTATTAACCTTTGGATTCCTTAATAGTCCGACATCATGAGGGCCATAATGTACACTTTGATATGTATGTTGGGCCTTGGCCCTCAACTTAAGTGGAGGCTAGTGCAAAGACTTGAGAGCAGAAGTTATGTGGTCATATTTCCAAGTTCTAGTATTAGTATCTAGTAGAATTAAATAAAAAAAAAATAGAAATAGAATAATTTAAACAGCCTGTAAATATCACATTGTAGTAGTTAATTTTATTAAAAATAAGGGTATAAATTTACATCATTGTATCTTCAATAGCTAGAAAATATTTCAATCTGTTTTAAGCTCAACAGGCAGGTTTTAAAGGATAGTATTGTACTAGGTTTGGTAAGACATAACATCTAACACAGAAATTGTGTACAAATTCAGTAAAAAATAAGTTATTTAGGCCTACTGAGTTAAAAAATGACAGGAGTTTCTTGCTGTCTGTGTCATTCCGACCAACTGATAACATTTGTTTTTTCTGTATTCAAAGACAAGTAGTTACTGCTCACCCAGTGTTTTAACTCCTTGATACAATTAATTAAGGACACAAGAGGAAAATATCTTTTGGTCTGAAGGAAATCTTTATTTGAGTATGATTTTTATATGAGTGAAAACAGAAATCATTCTTTCTAACTCCCAGCAGCAGCTTTTAAAATGAACAGTTCAACGACAGAGCCTTGAAGAACACCACATCTATCATCAGAACTTAAATGTCTGAGTATTATTGTATGTAACAGTGAAGTTCAATCAATTTTTAATACTTCACTGTCGTCTGTGTATTCGATTGCTATAACCCCAAACACAATACATAACCCACTTATGAAATATATATTTTAGCAAAGCGTGGTTCATGCCCCGGGGGATTAAGTGGATTTTTGATAATTTTATTGTTGTTTTATTAGCTTGTTATTCTAAGAAGGACTGCTCACTATGTCACACTAAATGGTGAAAACATGGCTGTGGTGGGTTTGCCTTTTCAAAGGCTACCCTCACAGTGGGCACTGTAGCTGTTCATTTATATAAGGTTTCATGTTAAGGGTACTCTCTTTTATTTCTGTTATTATCATTATTATTATGTTATACTGCTTGCATTTCCTTTATATATCATATGCTATTGCAGTCTTGCTCGATAAAAGATGAGGGATGTTGGCTAGATTGCTTTTAATGAAGGTTCGAATATTATTTAGAAAAAAATATGTTGCTGAAAGATTAAATTTGGTTCAAAAGATGACAATGGATTATTATTATTTATTATTTGGCTGATTCTTTTATCCAAGGCGACCCAAAACATTTGAAATACAATTAGTTACATTTACACAGTGCTAGTAAGTGGGATTTGAACCCAAAACCTCAGAGCTTGAAGTCCAAAGTCGTAATCACTACGTCAGACTGCCTGCCAATACTGCCTCACTATAGGGATCTCTAACTGTCACAGTTTCTAATGACTTAGACCATAGAGTGAATACTACAGGGGATAAAGGAGCCAGTATTAGGCGATTATCACATTGGGGGGCAACAGGTAAGAGCTTCTCTTCCTAATGTTGTATTCTAGAGTGGTTCCTTTTTTTTAAATGGTGAACCACTTGATTGCTTGTTTTGATGATAACTGATGACTATGGCTAGAGCACAGAACACAGCATACAAATAAGATTTAGAGCAAAATATCTTTTCCATGGCTGTACAATATGTAGTTTTGTTGACCTTTGCCAATTTTCAATATTATATGAATATTTTCCGGTCAGTAATAAAACTGACAGTTAAGTAATGCTATGCTTCAACTGCATTCTTTGAATTATGATTTTGGTTTCAAGTCCTGAACTTGTTTATTAGAGTATTGCCTTCCCAAAATCGACCTTAGCCTGTTAATAAAACCAGATATATCTTCTATTTCCATTATTATTTAAATACTGCTACTGCCCATCAGAGTCAGCTGGTAAAGGCATTAGGCACCTGCATACATAGGCCCATCAGATAATTTATTTTCTTCCTATGTCTCTTCTCCTTAGCTCCTTGGTGTTCACCCATCCTTGCGTGTTTGATGGTTTTCATAAAACTATCCTTTCTTAGGGGTGTTTCTGGTCTTTTGCTCCCCTACTGGCCACACTTGATTTCCTAAAACTCAATATATAGATTCTAGAAAAATTAAAAACCAGAAAATTGAATCAGAGTTCTGTAAATTGCTAAACTTATTTCTGAAGTATTTCTAAAGAATTTGAGCTAATCATTACACATTTAAAGAGCTACTTCACAAATAGACAAGATTCAACATCATTGATAGCCTTCCCTGCCATAGTTAAACAAATTTTTAAATTTACTTAAAAGCAAGTCACACAAGCTCCGTGTGGGCGTGAAGAACTCCAGGACAAACTGGACGTGTTTTTCTAATTTTAGGGTTCATGATCCCACTCTGAGAAAAAGCCTCTGGAAAAGTAATGTGCACAGAAAGATACTGAGGTGGAAATCATTCCTTTCCAAAAACAGTTTTACTGCCCTTTTCAAGTATGTCCTGGACTCAATGAATGGTCATTGGACAGATTAGTAGAAGTGGAACTGCATAATATTTTGAAATTTGCTTAATCCAGTTCAAGTTTGTGAGAGGCTGCAGCCTACCTAATAGATAGATAGATAGATAGATAGATAGATAGATAGATAGATAGATAGATAGATAGATAGATAGATAGATAGATAGATAGATAGATAGATAGATAGATAGATAGATAGATAGATAGATACTTTATTAATCCCGATGGGAAATCAACAGTGGGTGCAAAGTACAAACCAACCATTGACAGGCGATCTATTGCAAGGGTCATATCACAACCAGTCACACATATGGGATTTATCAACAGGTTATACCAAGTTTTAGTTGAAGATATTTCCTCCAACAGTTACAAAATGTGAGATTTCATATATTAATTTGTTTTTACCAAAATACAGAAAGTTAGCTTGAAGTGTTTAATGAAAACTTTAAGTCTGATTCTTATTGTTATTATTATGAGTTAGATGAAGAATATATCATATATTTATGGTCATGTTAATGCAGGAAAACAGGCTTCACAAACTTTTTATTGCCACTGTACTGCATTTTGAGCCAGACACAACAGCAATGTGAGAAATTAACCAATGGCATTATAGAATTTCATGGTATGAAATATAGGAGATGGCTTAAAGGCAGCAGTATCTACAAGAAATACACACTGTTAACTATTGCTCTTCTCCTAATAGCTATTTTCTTGCTTTTATTTTATGCCACTGGGGAGTTAATTTAACAGCTTATCTTTAAGATTGCCTGTACATCATGGCTTATATGCTCTTAACTTTCTTGACCTTCATGGTGCAAAGACTCTAGCTGGAAAAGTTAAAATATTCATCCTGACACACAGGAGGCTTGCATACTATTTACTCAAAGCAAAGCTGATATCATCTCTATAACACCTCAGACATGTCAATTCACATTCTGTTCGTCTTAAAAAATTGTAGTAGCATCAGTTGACCAATAGGTACTGGCCATTAACATTTAAGTCATGTAACCATTTTTATCTGAGGTAGTGAGGTCGATATCACTGAGCTGTCCTGAGAGAGATGACATCACAGCTGAGGCAGATCTTGAGCTTACAGCATTATCCACAGGTGAAAAGCCTTCAGCAACTTCAGCAATAGTTACAGCTCCTGGAGAGCTGTGTTATGACACCAGTGTCACTTTGATGTAATGACAATAAATCAAAACAGACTGCATCTTAAAATTATAGTTATACTAATAGTACTGAACTATTAATCCAATCCATTGAGTTAATGAATGGTGACCTCATAGCACTGAACACATTAGCAAACATAATATTAAAGTATAAAATAAATTCAGCAAACTACCATATAACTAAATGCAACAAATATCCTGTTTATACTATATGTATTTTATCTTAATCCCTTTTTTAATATTAAGTTCTTGAGGCTCTGCATTGTTGCAATGTATGCAGTTATATACTGTATATACTGTATGTATATTGTGATAGACGGCCGGGGACCTTGTCCCACCGGAAACAGGGGACCAGGAGAGGGCCAATTCCCACCCCGGGATGCAAAATGGGAGCCCTCCAGGATTGCATGGGAACCAACCCTGTGAGGACCCATGGCCACCACCAGGGGGCACCTGGATGTTTCCAGAGCCATGGACTGCTGCAGCACTTCCACCTCTCCAGGAAGTGCTGCCAAAACTGGAACCAGGTACTCCCGGAGTGTTTCTGTGCGCTAATGCAGCACTTCAGCCACACCAGGAGGTGCTGCAGGAAGGCCATCACATCTGGGTGCATTATAACGGGGCCGCCTCACTCCACTCAGGGAGCCGGAGTCGGGTGGCAGAGGACAGAGTTTGTGAGGAGAGGAGTGGAGGTGACAAAGGAGAAGAAGAAGAAAGTAAAAGAAAGGACTGTGAGTTTGAGCTATTTGTGGTGCTTTGTGCACTATGTGTATTGTGCTGAAGAAGAAAAATAAAAGCATGTGTTTTGGGACATTCTGAATTTGTCTCTGTCTGTGTTCTGGGTGTCTTTCACTATATATATATATATATATATATATATATATATATATATATATATATATATATATATATATATATATATATATATATATATTCTTATATAATACGCTACCATGGCTGTTCGTTTGTCTGTCCACCTGTAACTCGCAAACCGTTTCACCTATTGACTTGAAATTTGGTACACATATACTATGTGACGTCTAATATCCGCTTTCAGGGTGATGAGTTTTATTACTCTTTTTATTATTATTTTATTTTATTGTAGAATCAACTCTCAGCAGTGCACGGCAGGGCGGTCGTACAGTCCATGCGTATGGGTGCCGTTCTCATTCCCTACCACCTTCGCTAATCATTCTTGAGGCAGATTGAAGACTTAAGTGCCATCTTAAGTGAAAAATTAAAGAAAACATACTAAGTAATTGCAACACAAAAACTAACTTAATCAGTTTTAACGAGAAAAGATGCCGACGAAAGAAGAGAGGCAGTGGGCCGCTAGGGTGGAGGAAAGAACAGCTGCTCAGGAAGTAGCAAGCGCATCAACCTCTGAGCAAACGAATTATAAATGTACAGAGAAAGAGCTCAAGTCAAGTGTATTCACTGCACGTTATTGTGCAGTACGCCGTTACTGGTATATATATAAAAGGGCTGGGAATCGATTACAAAAATTAACTAGTCACATAAATGTATGTAATTAATAACTATTAATCACAGCTAACATTAAAACGTAATAATAAAATTAATACATAAACCATGAAGTAAGTGCGCACTGAATTACAAATTTAATGTAGAATCAACACAAAGGAATTGTAAAAAATTAATGGCATAGTTTAAACTTAAACAATGACCTTAAACCTGAACTTTTATCAAAATACTACTTTAGCAAGTACACCATGAATTTGAATGCCTTCATAAAAGGCAAGTTGAAAAGAAGGTAATAAGATCATTACAGCTACGTCTTTTGTTGTATGGAGTACGGGAGTGTTGTGGTTAGCACTGCTGCCTCACAGCTCAGATCAAATTTGTGGCCACAAAAACCCTTGGAGACACTTAAAAGACCATTGCACCATTATAATCCACTTTAAACTAATTCAGTTCCTCCTTCTCCATCGAAATCAATGCCTTTATGCATAGTTGGGATAAGTTCACGAACATTTCAGTGATGTCGCCGAAATCATCATGAAACAAACTCCACAGGGTTCGCTCATCACAATTGTTGAACTATAATCAATCCGATGTGTATCAACTACAACAAAGTCAATACTTGGATCATTATGGACCTTATACACCTACTGATTTCCCTTTAAGGTAAATAACAGCTATCCAAAAAAACAAATCTGTCATAAATGGTTTGGTGAAGTGCTTAGTAGTGCTGCCTTGGAGCCTTTGCTCTGTCTGTAGGGGGTTTATGTTTTTTTTGCTCCCATATGGGATTTTTTGGATACGTCTTTCTAACTACTTCAAGTATAAATATTAGGTTAATTTATGCAAGAGTTTCTCCACAATATGATGGACTAGCACCCCATCCAGAACTGGTCCCTCCCTTGCACCCAATCTGTTGGTGATAGGCTTTGCCACTCTAGGATCCTTTAAAGGAATAAGAGGGTAAATAACTGCAAAGCCTTTGCTCATTAAGAATGTTTAAGTTTGACTAAAATAAAAAGATCCCTCCTCAAATCGCCACCTTATCGTGGTGGAGGGGTTTGCGTGTCCCAATGATCCTAGGAGCTCTGTTGTCCGGGACTTTATGCCCCTGGTAGGGCCACCCAAGGCAAACTGGTCCTAGGTGAGGAATGAGACAAAGTGCGGTTAAAGAAAACCTTCTATGAAGAATAAAAAATTTGGATGCCGTTTTCCCTCACCCGGACGCGGGTCACCAGGGCCCCCCTCTGGAGCCAGGCCTGGAGGTGGGGCTCGATGGTGAGTGCCTGGTGGCTGGGCCTGTACCCATGGGGTTCGGCCGGGCACAGCCTGAAGAGGCAACGTGGGTCCCCCTTCCCATGGGCTCACCACCTATGGGAGGGGCCAAGGAGGTCGGATGCAGTGTGAGTTGGGTGGTGGCCGAAGGCTGGGACCTTGGCGGTCCGATCCTCGGCTACAGAAGCTGGCTCTTGGGACGTGGAATGTCATCTCTCTGAAGGGGAAGGAGCCTGAGTTAGTGCACGAGGTCGAAAGGTTCCGGCTAGATATAGTCGGGCTCACCTCGACGCACAGCTTGGACTCTGGAACCAATCTCCTTGACAGGGGCTGGACTCTCTACCACTCTGGAGTTACCCCCGGTGAGAGGCACCGAGCGGGTGTGGGCATACTTATTGCCCCCCGACTTGGAGCCTATACATTGGGGTTTACCCCAGTGGACGAGAGGGTAGCCTCCCTCTGCCTTTGGGTGGAGGGATGGGTCCTAACTGTTGTTTGTGCATATGCGCCGAAAAGCAGTTTGGAGTACCCACCCTTTTTGGAGTCCCTGGAGGAGGTGCTAGAGGGCATACCTTCTGGGGACTCTCTCATACTGCTGGGAGACTTCAATGCTCACATGGGTAAGGACAGTGAGACCTGGAAGGGCGTGATTGGGAGGAATGGCCCCCCCCGATCTGAACCCGAGCTGTGTTTTGTTATTGGACTTCTGTGTTCGTTACAGATTGTCCATAACGAACACCATGTTCAAGCACAGGGGTGTTCATATGTGCACTTGGCACCAGGACACCCTTGGCCTCAGTTCGATGATCGACTTTGTGGTCGTGTCGTCGGATTTGCGGCCACATGTCTTGGAAGAGAGGGGCGGAGCTGTCAACTGATAACCACCTGGTGGTGAGTTGGCTTTGATGGTGGGGGAGGATACCGGTCAGGCCTGGTAGGCCCAACCGTGTTGTGAGGGTCTGCTGGGAACGTCTGGCAGAGTCCCCTGTCAGAAGTAGCTTCAACTCCCACCTCTGGCAGAATTTCGACCACATCCCAAGGGAAGTAGGGGACATTGAGTCTGAATGGGCCATGTTCCGTGCTTCTATTGTTGAAGCGGCCGAACGGAGCTGTGGCCGTAAGATGGTCACTGCCTGTCGGTGAGGGATACCGTCAAGCTAAAGAAGGAGTCCTATAGGACCCTTTTGTCCTGCGGGACTCTGGAGGCAGCTAATAGGTTCCAGCAGGCCAAGCAGAATGTGGCTTCGGTGGTTGCTGAGGCAAAAACTCGGGCGTGGGAGGCGTTTGGGGAGGCCATGGAGAATGACTTTCAGACTGCTTCGAGGAGATTCTGGTCCACCATCCGGCATCTCAGGAGGGGGAAGCAGTTCAGTGTCAAGACTGTATATGGTGGGGATGGTGCGCTGCTGACTTCAACTCGGGACGTTGTGGGTCGGTGGGGGGAGTACTGCGAAGACCTCCTTAATCCCACTAACATGCCTTCCAATGAGGAAGCAGAACCTGGGGACTCGGAGGTGGGCTCCCCCATCTCTAGGACTGAGGTCACCGATGTGGTCAAAAAACTCCTTGGTGGCAGGGCCCCGGGGGTGGATGAGATACGCCCGGAGTTCCTCAAGACTTTGGATGTTGTAGGACTGTCTTGGTTGACACGTCTCTGCAACATCGCATGGACATCGGGGACAGTGCTTCTGGATTGGCAGACCGGGGTGGTGGTCCCCCTCTTTAAGAAGGGGGACTGGAGGGTGTGTTCCAACTACAGAGGGATCACACTCCTCAGCCTCCCTGGAAAAGTCTATTCGGGGGGTCCTGGAGAGGAGGGTCCATCGGATAGTCGAACCTCAGATTCAGGAGGAACAGTGTGGTTTTCGTCCTGGTCGCGGAACAGTGGGCCAGCTCTACACCCTTAGCAGGGTCCTGGAGGGTGCATGGAGTTTGCCCAACAAGTCTACATGTGTTTTGTGGACTTGGAAAAGGCGTTCGACCATGTCCCTCTGGGAATCCTGTGGGGGGTGCTCCGGGAGTATGGGGTACCGGACCCCCCTGATAAGGGCTGTTCGGTCCCTGTACAACCGGTGTCAGAGCTTGGCCCGCATTGCTGGCAGTAAGTCAAACACATTTCCAGTGAGAGTTGGACTCCATCAGGGCTGCCCTTTGTCACCGATTCTGTTCATAACTTTTATGGACAGAATTTCTAGGAGCAGCCAGGGTGTTGAGGGGGTCCAGTTTGGTGGACTCAGGATTGGGTCACTGCTTTTTGCAAATGATGTTGTCCTGTTTGCTTCATCAGGCCGTGATCTTCAGCTCTCTCTGAATCGGTTCGCAGCTGAGTGTGAAGCGGCTGGGATGGGAATCAGCACCTCCAAATCCGAGACCATGTTCCTCAGCCGGAAAAGGGTGGAGTGCCCTCTCAGGGTTGGGAGTGAGATCCTGCCCCAAGCAGAGGAGTTCAAGTATCTCGGGGTCTTATTCACGAGTGAGGGAAGAATGGAGCATGAGATCGACAGGCGGATCGGTGCGGCATCCGCAGTGATGTGGGCTCTGCATCGGTCTGTCATGTTGAAAAAGGAGCTGAGCCGTAAGGCAAAGCTCTCAATTTACCAGTCGGTCTATGTTCCTACCCTCACCTATGGTCATAAGCTATGGGTAGTGACCGAAAGAACGAGATCGCGAATACAAGCGACTGAAATGACTTTCCTCCACAGGGTGTCTGGGCTTTCCCTTAAAGATAGGGTGAGAAGCTCAGTCATCAGAAGCTCAGAGTAGAGCTGCTGCTCCTCCGCATCGAGAGGAGTCAGATGAGGTGGCTCGGGCATCTGATCAGGATGCCTCCTGGACACCTCCCTGGTGAGGTGTTCTAGGCACATCTAACTGGGAGGAGGCCCCGGGGGAGACCCAGGACATGCCGGAGGGACTATGTCTCCCGCTGGCCTGGAAACGCCTCAGGATTCCCTTGGAAGAGCTAAAAGAAGTGGCCGGGGAGAGGGAAATAAAAAGAACAAAATGCCACTTTGTTCACTTTCTTGATTTTAATCTCATAATGCAACTTTGCTTTGCAAATCTATCTTGTAATATTCCTCTTCACTGTTTAAACTCCTTAAAACTTGAGTGCAGAAGAGAAAAGGTCACAAGGTGTATACAAGTGTTCTTCAGATCCATTCCATCTGGTGTTATCTAGGTCTGGTAGGCCACTCATACTCAATGTCCTAGATGCTTTTTCATGTGGCCTAGGACATCTTATTTTATTTCTGAAGTGGCAGGACAGATACAAAATGAGTTACAAGAAATAAACGTTAATATTTTGAATCTTAAATGTAAACAAGGGACATGAAATTAGTGAATGGGCAAATGTCATAGAGAAAGCCATGGTTAATAAAAACACACATAACATCTTGCCTAGAGTTTGTCAGAAGGAACATGAGAGACTCGTAAGTCAACTGGAAGAAGATTCTATGGTCTGATAGTGCAGGCCAATGACAGCATATTATCATAAACATACCATCCCCACCATGCAGCATAATGATTGGCATATCATGCTGTGGGGATGCTTCTCTGCAGCAGCATCTGGAAGGCTCATGTGGGTACAGGGTGCAATGAATGTAGGAAAATAGAAAAAAATCCTGATAGCGTGAGTAAGAAACCTGCATATTGGCAGAAAATTTGTTTTCCAGCAAGACAATAACCCCAGGCATAAAGTCAAAAATACACAGGAATGGCCTTAAAACAACAATATTAATGTCCTGGAGTGGCTGAATAAGAGACCAAAAATCAATCCATCTGACAGTATGTGGCTATAGTTGAAATAGGCTATTCACACATGATCCCTGTAAAGAATGACAGATTTTGAGAAGTTTAGTGAAGGGTGGGGGGTATCACAGTGTCCAGATATGCAAAGCTAATAGACGCCTGCACACCCAGTCTCAAAAATGTCATGGCTGCCAAAGGTGTATCTGCTATTGACTTGAAGGGAGTGAATTCTTGCGTGATAAACTATTTTGTGCTTTATATTTATATTTAATTTAGATCACTTTGCAGAGATTTGCTTGCTGATGAGAGTATAAGCTCCAGCACTCATTACAAGTTGATACAAAAAGTATTCAAAAGATTAACAGAAATTCAGAAACCATTGTAACATCATGATGCTTGTTATTTCTGTCAATGCAAGAAGAAGTGATGAGTGAACCCTGTGGAGTTCACTTCTCCTTGAGTTTGGCAAAATCATGGAAATGATCACCAAACTCCACAAAATGCATTGAAGTCAATGGAGAAGGAGGAACTGTACAAGTTTTGAGTGGATTATAATGGTACAATGGTCTTTAAAGTGTCCCGGGGGGCTAGGGAAGCATCTGCCAAATATGCTGGACTGATTATTGTGGCCAAAAATATGATTTGAACTGTGAGGTAGCTAATCTCTGCATTACCATGCCTCAAACAACAAAAGGCACAGAAGGAACAAGTACCACAAACAAAATTCAACAAATGGCCACAAAGAAGCAATAACCAAATAAAAAATAGATCATTGTGAATGACTGGTGCCTCCCATTGTTTGAAGTCACAGCTCTGGGTACAACTAGCATATATTTTTGGTTTCCCATGTATCTGTGCAGATACTTTGCATTTTTTTCTTCTGTCAAGTTTTATGAAGCTTGAGAGTCACAAAGCTTGAAGTCCTATCCAAAACACCAACTAGTATCACAGAGTGTGATATAGAATCTTTGTAAATAAAACATTTATTATTTAAAAGCTCTGTAGAACAAAAATAAGCTCAGAGGAGCGTGAACGCATAGAAGGCAATGCCTTCAAAAAAGGCAATACCAAAAGCAAACAAGGTCCCAATCAGAAATCCAAACTGTAGTCAAAACACAGAGCAAAGAAGTCAAAAAATCCAGAAAGTACTGCAAGGTTTTTTGTTTTTTTTTTTAGATCGGCAGTGATCTTACAACATGCATGTGTGAAAGTTTTGTGCATGGCTGCTAAAGCTCTATGATGTCACGCTGGCCTCACAAAGCATCATGGGATGCTGGGAAAAAAATGTTCGCAAGGCGAATATCCAGTAAAATATTCAGTAAACAAGGTCAGGAGAGAACATAGCATATTTGCTGTGAAAAACACTTTGGTGAATTTTGCCAATCAACACTGTCTATTAGTTATTATTTAAAGAAAATGCTAACACAAACAGTTTAGTGAAATGATGGTGGTATAGAAACGACAGGTAAGATATATGATGATATACGGATGTTACTGAAAATGTGTGCATCTCTCTTCCTCAAATAAGTGCAAGAACTCAATAGGGAAAAATCAGAAAGTTTTTACATAGTTGTAAAAATTAAAAAAAAAAAATCTGAGAATCCAAGAAGAACAGGTCCTCTTTGTTCTGGGCTTTAAGAACCACTTTTTCAACTGTAGCAGATATATGAACCTGCTAAATATAGTGAAGTTATAGCTGCAATAGGTAGTATGTGTTAGCCAAAGAAACAAGTATATAAAATCATACTGTGATTAATATTACTCAGAAAAAGCAAAATCATAAACATCCCATGAACTGAAGTGATTCCTAACATCATACTAGTCCTGGAAGTGGTGTGGACTTTCCTATATTATTTGGGGTGTTAGAGGTGTTGTACTCTTGTCATCTTTCTATTATAAAGATTCTTCCATGTTGATTCCTATTTGCTGGTTTCCCAATTAGGTGTTAGCAGTTTGACATGGAAGGTGTACCTAAGAAAATAAAATATTATTTGATATCGGGAGATGAAAACCATTGGCTCTTTGTTATTCAGCGTTCCCCCATAGAGCTTATCACCTATTACAGTTGAACTGTAAATAGCAAGTACCTAGCAAATTAAATGCAGAAATCTACAAAGGTTAACAAATTAACATGCCTAAAAATGTCCACAGTATAGCCTACAGATATTCAAGTAGTGTGCTGCTAGTGTACTGTAGAACGACTGGCAGGCCACAAGAAAGGATTAATAATGATTGAGAGATGAAGACATAACCAGGAATGTGACCAGATAAAAACTGAAAGAAATTTAGAATCATGTACTACAACCCAATAAACAAACCAAACCTATAGTCAGAAAAACTCGCAATACATTCAAGTGAAAAAGCAAAAACTAGCATGTGCTGAGATTTGTTTTGTATCCACAACTTGGGACACCAACTATAATGTGTTGTCCTGATCATGCTAATAGTTACATCGCACACCAAAAGTTCAGGTAACTGCCAAATAGCAACAATAGATGCTGATGAACCGCAAGGAGCTGTGGAGTGCCTTAATAGGGCTGAGGGCAGTCCCCTGTAATGATGCAAAGGTGGTCCTGTCTCTTCGGGAAACACCCACAAAACAAACAGAAGACTACAAAACATACATGCAAATAAATAAATTATATAATCTGTATCACTTTGTTTTAGTTTCTGCAAAAATGCATCTTATATAACAAGACTTTAACAAAGGCTTCTTTTGGTTTTTACATTTATAAAACATCCGTAGATAGGTTATTCATCTCTGTGCAGTGTGGCATATTGACATGATGGTAACATGTCTTGTTAATATAAAGGATTCACAGTTCTTATAGTAAATATGTGATATCATAAGAAATGTGTCACAGATAAGCCACCTCAGACCCCTCCAAAGTGAAGATTTGTTAATAGGAAGCCTAAGTCAGAAAGCAAAAACGAGCATGTGCTGGGAATTGTTTTGTATTCACAATCTGGGAGGGTCTTAAATACTGGCATTTTCAGGACATCACACACCACAAGTTCAGGAAGCTGCCAGATAGCAACAAGAAATGCTTTTAACAGCAGAGGTACATGCAATGGTGGCGTCCATAAATAAAATCAGAAACTAAAATGGCAGCAACAATGATATAAATAAATCACAATAAAAATTAATCAAATTCCGAAAACCAAAATGAAAGTAAAAACAGTCCCTAGCACAAAGCAGGGTAGTAAATGCATGGATCCCATCTTCTTAAGTACGAATCAATCTTAAAAATATTGTAATAAATTAAGTGTTTAGATTTTACTGTAAAGAAGTTTAATTTTAATCTAATTTGAAGTTGATCCACCTTTAAACTGCTCAAAAATATGGTGACACTGAGTTTTTCTTTTGTCAAAAATCTCTGCAATCAATATGTCAAATTGCAGAGTGCAGACACGCCAGAGATGAGAGCTGTGGATGTCTGTAAATCCTGCGGAAGTACACTTTAATGTGCTTCAAAGACACAAAATAAACTGCTCTCACTTTGTGAGCAGATATTAAAGAGGTTATTCAAGGTAAGTAAAATTGTAGAAGGAGAAGCTGCATACAAATCATGCTGTAACTTAGAATCACATACAACCTGAATCAAAAAACGAAACAAATATCCATTTTCTTCAATGCATGTATAGCACAAATCACTTAATTTCAAAATGTTCTGAACAAACTGATCAGACGAGAAGAGCATGAGGATGAAAAAGGGAAACAACCTAATTCTGAAAAACAGGGTGTGAGAGAGCAGGAAGGAGTGCTTTGTAGTATTTGTAAGGTGAGCAAATCATTCCATACTTACAAAAACACCATTGCTATCAGGTTTTAAAGTCGTCTAACTTTTTTTTGTTAATTTTCTCATTGTTAGTACCTTTTCTTTTTACCTGGTGATTACTTTTTTTATGTTGTTCTTGAAGCAATCCTCATTTTCTCAGTGTCTGTGGCAACACACTCCATAACACTGTGTTACAAAACTCATTTTCAAAAACAAGCATTATAAAGATGTGGAAAACTTACCTGAATTATTAAATGACCATGGAACTCCAGAGGAAAAGTTCAAAAGACAAGCAAGAATTGGGCAAGGGACAAAACCAACAAAAATAAATCCACATATCAAAATCTGGAAAAAAAAAAAGAAGAAATTTAAATCCTGAAATAACTGGCAAGTCTTGCCTTAACTGCACAAAATATTCAATTATTTTTAAGGCTTCATTCCAAAGACTGGACATGAGGAAATACACAATACTGTGTTTTATAGTGGCAGCTTGATGATGTCATGGGTCATGACCTGAACTACATGACCACAACAGTGTTTGCTACTATAAACAATATGGTCACACCTATGAAAGCCAAACAAGGAAATGGCAACGTTTACTATGAAAATACTCTACAGAAATGCAATACAAAGATGTCACAAAAATAATGATCAAAGTTAAGAAAACAATAACAAAATAAAAATGCATCAGGAAAATCAACTGCATGTTCAGGACAGTTGTTGTGTTTAGTGCCTGACATTGTTTGAATAAATGGATTCACTCAGCCAAAGGTAAGCTACCAAGATGTCCGCAATTGTTGAACGAAGAGACTTCATTTCTGGTTGTTCCTCTTTAAGAGCATTCTAGTGTAAATTTTGTTTGTGATCACCTGTGATTATTTTCCTTTGCTTGTGGCAAGGATATATAAGAAACTATTCAAGCTTTATGGTTTACTTTTTCAGTCTGTGAATTGGCTTGAGGATGATAATCCCAGGTAAATTTAACAGTAACCATCTTAAAGCTCACAACACATCTCCAAAAACTGTGATATAAAATTGAGGACCACAATCAGAAGTAGTGGAACTAAGAAATCTATTTGGCTAAAGGAAGTTTCTTTAACATAAATAAATGGGCATTTTTGAAAAAACTGTTCACTATTATTAAGATTGTAGCTCATCATCACTCACTTAGATAGTAGAAGGTTCATGGATAAGTCATCCTAGGGGCAAGTGGGGATAGGAATTGGTTGTAATAAGTTCTGAAGGGTTTTGCCTCACAACATACCTCACAAGTTGAAATGTTTTGCCTGGCATCCTTTTTGCATGTGTTCCCATTCACAATATTGCTTAATATTTAGTGTTTAAATTACATCAGAGTGACCAAAAATATGACATTCATGTGCCTAATTTAACACTGTATTACATAGCTTCAGAAGTTCATAATATATCCAAGTTGGTAATCTAATAGATGTAGGAATAGCAGATTGAGCTTAAATGACAGTTTATGAACTAGTGGGTGGAGACATTAGTCCCAGGAATATTTCAGGTGCAATATTACACTGAGGTTCAAGTTGCTGGGCATTTTGTTTGGTTAATCGGGATAAAGCATCCGCTTTACCATTCTTTTTGCCAGATCTATAAGATATCACAAAACAAAAATCACTAAAGAACAGCACCCAACAAGATTAATGGACATTTAGTCATTTCAGAGACTAAATACATATGATTTTTATAGTCAGTGTAAATAATGAATGGGACGCGCGTTCTAGCCAATATCTCCACTCTTCTAGAGCTAATTTTATTGTTAAAAGCTCCTGATTACCTAGTTCATAATCCTACTGAGCAAAAGATTGTTTCTTGGAGAAAAAAGCACATGGGTGAACAAGGTCTTAATCAGAGTATTTCTGCAACAATACTTCCCCCACAACAATATAGGATGTGTCAACTTTAGTAGTGTATTGCTGGAAAGAATTGGAACGTCTTTAAATGGGAGTGTTAGTGAATGAAGATTTTAATTTGTCAAAAGCTTCCTGTGAATCGGAATGTCCATACAAACCTTTTTTTTTAGGGTTTTTTGTTAAAGAGGTTATGAGAGAAATGATTTGCTGAAATTCTTTATGAACCATCAGTAATATATCATGAACATTATATTGGACTTGTTTTAATACTCTCCAGTGTTTTCCAAATTAATGTCGCCGAGATCTTAGATCCACAGCTAAATTCTTTTGTGTAATTTCGTTTCCCAAAAATAACACCGAACTGGTGTGAAAAGTTTAAATATTTCTCATATATGGATTGTATGAGTTTCTATATTTGTGGAAAAAATCAGAATACCACCTATTTAGACTAGCACAAAGATACTAGAAACATCTCTAAACATTGTATACGAATTATTAGAAACTGCCAATGTGCTGGCAATTGTTTTCATAATGTGCTGTGGTGTTGTTTGTCATGAATTGGAGCTTACATACATTCAGAAAAGGTGTGAGGTCTCAATAATGTCCCAGAAAGGCTTCAGTGGCAAGGCCAGGTTTACACTTCCTGCCTGGAGTAAACCACGCCCTGATGGGCAAATACTTCCTCAGGTGGCCTCTCTTCGACTTTGCAAACCAAAAAGGGATATTAGTCTAAAATAACATCAAATGTTTTTAAATATCTGAAAAACCCCACAAGAGCAAGTTAACCATAAACCTCAGCTTTTGCATAGATGGGCAAACACAAGAATCTTAAAAAAGACAATTTATTTGTACAACGTTGTACACAACAAAAAGCATAACAAAATATCTACAAAGTAAAAAGGCATTAAAGGAGTTGCCAAACAGGCAAGCAAGTCCCAAAAACAGTAATCAGAATCCAACCTTAAACAATAACACTCACAACTCCAATAGACTTTACAATGATTCCCATTGAACTGCTAGACTCCACAGCATATATAAGGGGGCAGTTCCTAAATGGAAATTGACAAGTGGTCCTGACTCTTTGGGAACATACTCACATTGGAAAAGACACAGTAAAAAACAAAAACAATAACAAAGTATAAGATAATAAAATTTTATCTCAATACATGATAGTGTAGTTTTCTACTCATCCCTCTCTTTTATTCTGATTAAAATATTGGCATTCCTGAGATATTTACATGGGCACATAGGACGAGGTCTGAACATGGATATTTTGATAAAACGTAGTAATCCATGATTTATTATCCTTATTTCTTCAATCTATGCTGGGATTGTGCTTTTGTAAAGGTCCTACTTTTCACTGTACTGATGGCACAACATGTTCTAATGATCAATTAAATATTGGTATTTTAAAGAGGATATATACTATATATAGATATATATAGGTATTTTAAACAGGATATATACTGAATGTTTCTACTACTTTTATACTAATAACATTTTTTGCTGTACAACAATCAGTACGTGCACAAACATTGCTGTTATTTACTTCTGATGAAATCTGTAATAACTTTTTAAATAGGATTTTTCCAACACAAAACCTACCCCACTTCACCTTCTCATGCACAATTCTCAATTTTTTGAGAGTAATTTGACACAAAATGTCCCACCTTCCCACAAAAATTCTAAGTTGTTTTTCTTTATTATTATTATTATTATTAAGAGTCTTTTTCTTTATTATACTTCCCCCATTTCAACTTAACTCTTCCTATATACATCAAACACTAAATCAGTCACTTCTTCATGGAGTATCCGTACATGTCATATCTCAGAGGCACTTATATTTGATTTACGATGTTGTACTAACCGCAGAGGAGAAGTTAGGATAGATTTTATGAGAATGGCTAGAAGAAAATATATGGCCCAAAAAAACAAAACTAGGGTCAAAACCTCAGGCAATTCAATTGCCAAAGCCACAAATGCTAACCAAAAATCAAGTTCTTATTTTCGAGGAAATATCTATTTATGTAATCATACAGTACTACACACAATCTCTTTTAGTTTACCCAGTCTCAAATGAGTCAGGGCTGTGTGAGGTGACTTTTGGTTGTCATCTAATGACATCACCATTGTAAAATCTGGGGGCATCAAGGGAGGCATTGCTATAGTAATGGGCAATGCAAAGCCCTTAAAATGGGCATTATTAGAATAAAACAAAATGTGAAAAATAAACAACCTTTATGCAAAAACCTCCATATAAAAATGAATATCAAAAAGATAACCCCAGAAAAGATGGACAAATGATTTTTGGGCTAAAAAAATGCTCATGAAAAATTAAATAACAATGTCATTCACAACAACAGGAGCTAGTTATCATAAGCAGGCACCTACTTTCAGTTTGCTTAAAGTTGGTTAGGTGAAACAAGTTTTTTTATTGACTGTGGACTTGATTCCCAAGTGTTTGGTAGTAAAAAATAGATATAATTTCTAGGGTTTGACATTAATTTTTACTTCACTTTCCTCAATATGATGTGGACAACCCCTTTGTTACACTTAGTAAGTAGTAAGTATAGGTTATTGTTTGAAGAGAAAACATTTTAGAGGAATGTCAATTTGAGAATGCAGCCATTGAAGTGGACTGTACAGCAGCCCAATACATCAACATTGTGCCCACAGTTATTCAAAATGTGATGACGGAATTATCCAACAACATTTACTTATAATGAGAAAGGCAACCTGAATCTCTATAGGAAAGTCACATAAACATGGAGAAACTGTGCAAAGATCACAAAGAGGAAACACCTGTAGAAACCTGAACGTGATGTCTTTTTTTTTGGTATTAACTGGGGGAAGGATTACTTCTTACAAACTAAGAGTAATTTAAAAAAAGATAATAATTAATTGTTATTCATTGATAGGTACAAAGCCAAGCCCTTTGGAGAACACAATTTAGAGAAATATCTCTTATTTTGCATCTATCATTCTGAAGAGCAAGAGGTTTAATTTATTTTAAATAGAAGCCTGTCATGTTTGATCTGTTTGTTCCTATTTGTATTTTTCTGTTAGTGTTTCTTTCATTTGTTAATTGTTTTCTCACCTCCCTTTGTGTCAAAATGAGCTGAAGGGGTGGGGGTCCAATTACCTCAAATTACCATCAATTATTCAGCTGCGCTGCTGATTATGGCAGCCACCTGAGGTCTAATATCATGGAAACTGGAGCACCAGTCCCTGGCTAAGGCATTCTGTGGGTTTCTCCACAGTACCAGTGGCTCTCCTTGTGAGCCTTAATAGTTTAATATTCTTAGCTTTCTGTTTTTTTTGTATCTGCCTTTGTGATTTGCTTTCTAATCTCATTTAACAGTTTTTTAGATTTGTGAAAGATTTTGGATTTAGATTATTTTTCATGAAATGCCAATAGTACTTGCAGTTTAGGTTTTGGCATTTGATTAAAGTGTACTTGTCTGTTTTTCAAGTTTTCAATTATTTTTACTTTTTTAGTTTCAAATATTTGTTTTGCTAATCATTATTAAATATTTCTATTTTTGGATTATCCATTGCTCTGAAATAACTTTTTTGCATTATGATTTAGATTTAGTTTTAATATTGGTTAATTACCAATTTAGTGTCTCTTTTTTGTAGTCTTTGTAAACTTGCACTGTTAGGTTCAATGTGCTTGTTTATTATTCCTGAAATATTTTTTTAATTTCAGTGAATAAAATAAATTATTATTAATCAGTTACTTTATTGGGAAGGATTCAGGTAGGAATTGTCTGTTTATGGCATGAGGGGCATTTGAAACATAGACATGCTCAGTCTGTATTACTTTTCATTCTGTGACCACTATTTGCTATAAAAGTAACCAAGCCAAGCATCCTTGAGAAAGGCACAAGGTGGAATTTCAGGACAAATATAATCACAACTGCCACAGAATGGTTTTACAAAATGTTGAAAATCACTGCATTTCTAAATAAAAATAAGCACCAAAAGCAAATACGAGTGTGATGAAAGAGATGTCTATTAGTTACACTGATAAGAAATTGGAGGCAGGAATGATTATTGTCGATGTTGATTCTAAAGTGGCAAGACAGATTAATGAGAGATTTCCAGTTCAAAGGTTGGAGAAAGATAAGAACATGATCGCAAACATGTTTTGGAGACTAAGAGCCAAGAAGCGATAAGAGGCAAGTGCTATTAACAAAAAGGAAATTAAAATAGTCAAAGTCATCTAGAAGGAAAAAACTTTTGTTTTTTTCCCTCTTTGTGTTGAAAGAGGTTAGTGAAAGAAGCACTGCCACTTGTCTCTTTCACTGTATGATAAAAAAGATTGTACAATGCTCCTGGTGCTCCTTTTTTATTTTTAGTTTGAGAAATATAACCAGACTTCATCCACTCAGTAAATGTCTGTCTTCTGTCAGTAGGCTTACTCTCTAATCGCATAAGGGTAGCATCATCTCCATAAAATCTTCAGAGTTTCACTTTGCATCCTTCAAGATTGGTGCTTAAGTCTCTCCTGAGACACCACGTAATGGAATAGATTATATTAACCAAATCAAAATGAGCATTTCCTGCTGCCAGAGAGAGAGATGTATACCATGTAATTCACCCAGACATGTGAAAAAATAAACCATCAAACAGAAACCAGAAAAAAGAAACCTGTTATGCTAGTTTGTAAATATTTCTCTTTTGCCTGCAAATTATAATGAACACAATCTATTCAGTGTACGTAATATAAATATATCCCCTCTCTCGAAATATATAATTTATACACACACACATATACACATATATCCATCCATCCATTTTCCAACCCGCTGAATCCGAACACAGGGTCGCGTATATATATATATATATATATATATATATATATATATATATATACATAAACTCACACACACGGTACACTGTATATAATTGTTTAATGTAGCATGTAGCCTAGAGCACTATATAAGATCAATATAAGTTCAATTCTGCAACTATAAAATACAGTGAAAATGACAGGTGTCCGTGTCCCTCCATCTTGGCAATATGTAGGCTGGGAGTAGAGATACAATACAAATGACATTTAGTCATCTCAGAATGTTAGCTAAGTGAACTACTTACGGCTGTGTTGTTGTTTATGCTTATTGGAAGTATTGCAATAAGAACTAGAATGGATTTTGTTTAGAAAAAGATCTGTAAATTTCATTTTTATTGTTATGGGTACATAGTATAATTATATTCTTATGTGTCTCCTCAAACCCAGCCACAGGGGATGCACAAACCAGTGTGTTTCTTCGCGCCGGTCCCAAGCCTGGATAAATGGGGAGGGTTACGTTAGGAAGGGCATCTGGTGTAAAATTTTGCCAAATCAATATGAGGACAACAATACAAATTTCCATACCGGATTGGTCAAGTCCCAGGTTAACAACGACCACCACCAGTACTGTTAACCTACAGGGTGCTTGCAGAAATTGGGCTACTGTTGCCCAAAGAAGAAGAGGGGGGAGATGTGTCCAGAGGTAGGAGGACAGAAAGAAAGTAAAGAGAGTGGAACTGAGGGTAGGAACTTTGAATGTTGGCAGTATGACTGGTAAGGGGAGAGAGTTAGCAGATATGATGGAGAGAAGGAAGGTTGATATATTGTGCGTTCAAGAGACTAAATCCCCTCCTCGAACCGCCACCTTATCGTGGTGGAGGGGTTTGCGTGTTCCAATGATCCTAGGAGCTCTGTTGTCTGGGGCTTTATGCCCCTGCTAGGGCCACCAAAGGCAAACTGGTCCTAGGTGAGGGATGAGACAAACAGCGGTTCAACGAAAACCTCCCATGAAGAACAAAAAATTTGGACAGCGTTTTCCCTCGCCCGGACACAGGTCACCGGGGCCCCCCACTGGAGCCAGGCCTGGAGGTGGGGCTTGACGGCGACCCAGGCACAGCCCGAAGAAACAACGTGGGTCCCCCTTCCCATGGGCTCACCACCTATGGGAGGGGCCAAGGAGGTGCAGTGTGAGTTGAGTGGTGGCCGAAGGCGGGGACCTTGGTGGTCCGATCCTCGGCTACAGAAGCTGGCTCTTGGGACATGGAATGTCACCTCTCTGAAGGAGAAGGAGCCTGAGCTAGTGTGTGAAGTCAAGAGGTTCCGGCTAGATATAGTCAGGCTAACCTCGACGCACATTTTGGACTCTGGAACCAATCTCCTTGAGAGGGGCTGGACTCTCTACCACTCTGGAGTTGCCCCCGGTGAGAGGCGCCGAGCGGGTGTTGGCATACTTATTGCCCCCCGACTTGGAGCCTGATCATTGGGGTTTACCCCGGTGGACAAGAGGGTTGCCTCCCTCTGCCTTCGGGTGGGGGGAAGCGCACTAACTGTTGTTTGTGCGCATGCGCCAAACAGCAGTTTGGAGTACCCGCCTTTTTTGGAGTCCCTGGAGGAGGTGCTAGAGGGCATACCTTCTGGGGACTCCCTTGTACTGCTGGGAGACTTCAATGCTCACATGGGCAATGACAGTGAGACGTGGAAGGGCATGATCGGGAGAAATGGCCCCCTGATCTGAACCCAAGCGATGTTTTGTTATTGGACTTCTGTGCTCGTCACGGATTGTCCATAACGAACACCATGTTCAAGCATCGGGGTGTTCATATGTGCACTTGGCACCAGGACAGTGTGGTTTTCGTCCTGGTCGCGGAACAATGGACCAGCTCTACACCCTTAGCAGGGTCCTGGAGGGTGCATGGGAGTTTGCCCAACCAGTCTACATGTGTTTTGTGGACTTGGAAAAGGCGTTCGACTGTGTCCCTCGGGGAATCCTGTGGGAGGTGCTCCGGGAGTATGGGGTACCGGACACGCTGATAAGGGCTGTTCGGTCCCTGTACAACCGGTGTAAGAACTTGGTCTGCATTGCCGGCAGTAAGTCGAACCCATTTCCAGTGAGAGTTGGACTCTGCCAGGGCTGCCCATTGTCACCAATTCTGTTCATAACTTTTATGGACAGAATTTCTAGGCGCAGCCAGGGCATTGAGGGGGTCCGGTTTGGTGTACTCAGGAATGGGTCACTGCTTTTTGCAGATGATGTTGTCCTGTTTGCTTCATCAGGCCGTGATCTTCAGCTCTCTCTGGATCGGTTCGCAGCTGAGTGTGAAGCGGCTGGGATGGGAATCAGCACCTCCAAATCCGAGACCATGGTCCTCAGCTGGAAAAGATGTGGAGTGCCCTCTCAGGGTTGGGGACGAGATCCTGCCCTGTGGAGGAGTTCAAGTATCTTGGGGTCTTGTTCACAAGTGAGGGAAGAATGGAGCGAAAGATCGACAAACGGATCGGTGTGGCATCCGCAGTGATGCGGGCTCTGTATCGGTCTGTTGTGGTGAAAAAAGAGCTGAGCCATAAGGCAAAGCTCTCAATTTACGAGTCGATCTATGTTCCTACCCTCACCTATGGTCATGAGCTATGGGTAGTGACCGAAAGAACGAGATCGTGAATACAAGTGGCTGAAATGAGTTTCCTCCACAGGGTGTCTGGGCTTTCCCTTAAAGATAGGGTGAGAAGCACAGTCATCCGGGAGGGGCTCAGAGTAGAGCCGCTGCTCCTCCGCATCGAGAGGAGTCAGATGAGGTGGCTCGGGCATCTGATCAGGATGCTTCCTGGACGCCTCCCTGGTGAGGTGTTCCGGGCACATCTAACCAGGAGGAAGCCCCGGGAAAGACCCAGGACACGCTGGAGGGACTATGTCTCCCGGCTGGCCTGGGAACGCCTCGGGATTCCCCTGGAAGAGCTAGAAGAAGTGGCCAGGGAGAGGTTAAGTCTGGGCATCTCTGCTCAAGCTGCTGGCCCCGCGACCCGATCTTGGATAAGCGGAAGAGGATGGATGGATGGATCGAAGAGACTAAATGGAAGGGGAGTAAGGCCAGGTGGACTGGAGGTGGATTCAAATTGTTTTATCATGGTGTGGATGGGAGGAGAAATGGGGTAGGATTTATTCTGAAGGAACAGTATGTCAAGAGTGTTTTGGAGGTGAAAAGGGTGTCAGGCAGAGTAATGATTATGAAGCTGGAAATTGGAGGTGTGATGAAAAATATTATTAGTGCATATACACTGCAAGTTCGGTGTGCAGTGGGTGAGAAAGAAGATTTTTGGAGTGAGTTGGATGAAGTGATGAACAGTGTACCCAAGATACAGAAAGTGGTGATTGGAGCAGATTTCAATGGGCATGTTGGTGAAGGGAACAGTGAAGACGAGGAGGTGATGGGTAGGTATGGTGTCAAGGAGAGGAATGAAGAAGGTCAGAGGATAGTAGATTTTGCCAAAAGGATGGACATGGCTGTGGTGAATATGTATTTTAAGAAGAGGTAGGAACATAAAGTTACGTACAAGAGTGAAGGAAGATGCAAACAGGTAGATTACATCCAGTGCAGAAGAGTTGATCTGAAGGAGATTGAAGACTGCAAAGTGGTGGCAGGGGAAAGTATAGTTAAGCAGCATAGGATGGTGATCTGTAGGATGACGTTGGAGATCAAGAAGAGGAAGAGAGTGAGGGCAGAGCCAAGGATCAAATAGTGGAAGTTGAAAAAGGAAGACTGCAAGGTTGAGTTTAGGGAGGAGGTGAGACAGGCACTGGGTAGCAGTGAAGAGTTACCAGACAGCTGGGAAACTACAGCAGATGTAGTAAGGGTGACAGCAAGAAGGGTGTTTGGCATGACATCTGGAAAGAGGAAGGAGGAAAAGGAAACCTGGTGGTGGAATGAGGAAATACAGGAGAGTATACAGAGGAAGAGGATGGCAAAGAAGAAGTGGGTTACTTAGAGAGATGCAGAAAGTAGACAAGAGTACAAGGAGATAAGGCGCAAGGTGAAGAGAGAGGTGGCGAAGGCTAAAGAAAAGGCATATGATGAGATGTATGAGAGGTTGGACACTAAGGAAGGAGAAAAGGACCTGTACCAATTGGCTACACAGAGGGACCGAGCTGGGAAAGATGTGCAGCAGGTTAGGGTGATAAAGGATAAAGATGGAAACATACTCACAAGCGAGGAGAGTGTGTTGAGCAGATGGAAAGAGTACTTTGAGAGGCTGATGAATGAAGAGAACAAGAGAGAAAAGAGGTTGGATGATGTGGAGATAGTGAATCAGGAAGTAAAATGGATTAGCAAGGATGAAGTAAGGACAGCTATCAAGACGATGAAAAATGGAAAGGCCGTTGGTCCAGATGACATACCTATGGAAGCATGGAGGTGTTTAGGAGAGATGGCAATGGAGTTTTTAATCAGATTGTTTAATGAAATCTTGGAAAGTGAGAGGATCCCTGAGGATTGGAGAAGAAGTGTACTGGTACCGATATTTAAGAATAAGGGGGATGTGCAGGACTGCAGTAACTACACGGGAATAAAATTGATGAGCCACAGCATGAAGTTATGGGAAAGAGTAGTGGAAGCTAGGTTAAGAAGTGAGGTGATGATTAGTGAGTAGCAGTATGGTTTCATTCCAGGAAGAGAGCACCACAGATGCAATGTTTGCTCTGAGGATGTTGATGGAAAAGTTTAGAGAAGGCCATAAGGAGCTGCATTTCGTCTTTGTGGACCTGGAGAAAGCATATGACAGGGTACCTCGAGAGGAGCTGTGGTATTGTATGAGGAAATCAGGAGTGGTAGAGAAGTACATAAGAGTTGTACAGGATATGTACGAGGGAAGTGTGACAGTTGTGAGGTCTGCGGTAGGAGTGACGGATGCATTCAAGTTGGAGGTGGGATTACATCCGGGATTGGCTCTGAGCCCTTTCTTATTTGCAATGGTGATGGACAGGTTTACAGACGAGATTAGACAGGTGTCCCCGTGGACTATGATGTTTGCTGATGACATTTTGATCTGTAGCGATAGTAGGGAGCAGGTTGAGGAGACCCTGGAGAGGTGGACATATGCTCTAGAGAGGAGAGGAATGAAGGTCAGTAGGAACAAGACAGAATACATGTGTGTAAATGAGAGGGAGGCCAGTGGAATGGTGAGGATGCAGGGAATAGAGTTGGCGAAGGTGGATGAGTTTAAATACTTGGGATCAACAGTACAGAGTAATGGGGATTGTGGAAGCGAGGTGAAAAAGAGAGTGCAGGCAGGGTGGAATGGGTGTAGAAGAGTGTCAGGAGTAATTTGTGACAGACAGGTATCAGCAAGAGTGAAAGGGAAGGTCTACAGGATGGTAGTGAGACCAGATATGTTACGTATATGGGTTGGAGACGGTGGCACTGACCAGAAAGTAGGAGACATAGCTGGAGGTATCAGAGTTAAAGATGCTGAGATTTACACTGGGTGTGACAAGGATGGATACGATTAGAAATGAGTACATTTGAGGGTCAGCTCAGGTGGACGGTTGGGAGACAAAGTCAGAGAGGCGAGATTGTGTTGGTTTGGACATGTGCAGAGGAGAGATGCTTAGTATATTGGGAGAAGGATGCTAAGGATAGAGCTGCCAGGGAAGAGGAAAAGAGGAAGGCCTAAGAGAAGGTTTATGGATGTGGTGAGAGAGGACATGCAGGTGATGGGTGTAACAGAACAAGATGAACAGAAAGATATGGAAGAAGATGATCCGCTGTGGCAACCCCTAACGAGAGCAGCCGAAAGAAGAAGAAGAGTGTCTCCTCAGATGGTAAAAAAGTGATATAATACTAGCAAAAGGACTTACACACATAAAAACAAATCAGTATACATAAAGGGCAATATATGTACTACCTCCAAATTCCTTTCCTGTCATTACATAGTGGAGCAGCTGGATCAACTTCACAAATTTCCTCGGGCATCCATTGCATCTCAAGATGATCCAGAGAGTCTCTCAGTTAAAAGTGTTAAATATCTTTGTCAGGTCAATGAAGACAGAGTAAATGGGCTTGTTCTGCTCGATACACTCCTCCTGAACTTGCCTCATGGCAAATATCTTGTCTGCTCTAATCCATTCTGGCTGAAAGCCACACTGCACCTCTAGGAGATTTCTTTACGAGACAGTGACAAATCTGTTCAGAAGAATGCGGGCAAAGATCATGCTTGCGGTGGACAGCAGTGAGATACCTCTATAATTTCCACAATATAATTTGCTCCTCTTGTTTTTATAGAAAACCACGACAAGGGCATCCTGAAAATTGTTAGACTTTTCCTCTGTAAGCAGATGTCTTTCAAAAGGCCTTGGGACACCTGCATGATGTTTGGATCTAATGCATTACAAATCTTGGCAGGAATACCATCTTGCCCTGTTGAGTTTACCACTTTCTTGATTTCATCAGTAGAAGATGGCAGGTCTAAATCATCCAAGAGTGGCTGCTGAGGGATCTGCTGTATGACATCAAGATCAACTATAGGTAGTCTTTTTGAGTAAATTGGAGAAATGTTTGGCCATTTTTCAGTCCTTTCTGATCTTTGATCAGGTTCAGCTCATCAGATGATAGTAGGGGGAGCATCCAGATTTAGAAGGGCCATAGACTGACTTTATGGCACTGAAGAATACTCTGGTGACATGTATATTTGCATAGTGTTCCACCTACTCAAATCTTTTTCTGCCATCACTTGCCCTGCGTTACTCGCAGTTCCACTAGCACTTTGGACTGCAGGCATTTAAACTTGTCCTCTCCTTCTGCAGCGGATGACCAGGGCGTCTAAGCATTTTGTCGTGCTCTTGGCACTCCACAATGCCTGCTGGGCCTGCCTTCTTGGTCACTGTACCTTTAATTGGTGTCCTCCGCTTAATCAGCCAATGCCAGACTTCACACGGTGGACCAGAGACCTATAGATTGCCCTCACCTGCATTAGCTATTGACTGAGGTGTGGCCGCTTCACATGTTCCAGCTACTTGATGCCACAGGTGAGAACCTGCAGAGGATGAACAAGCTGCCCTAAAAAGGGTGCGGCAAGGCGCTCACCAGATGTGCTACCCCATTTAGACACCCCATGCTCCCTGACATACACCTGTAAACGTTTGTAAGAACAAATGGAAAAATCCAAGCTTTCATCAGATGTATGAGGAACTAAAGGCATTAGTTAGCTTTCTTGACAAATGCCAAAATGTTTTCTACCAACAGTCCATCACTAATAGTCTGTCCATGAACTTTAAAGCTGCTCACACTGTCAGCAGCATGCTCCTTAATGCTATTAACAGCTGAAGACTGTGACCACCCTCTTGGTTTTGAAGATAGTAAGGGTGTGGTTGTTGTGCTGTTATCACTGTGCCAGAAGATCAGTCTGCACTCTTTGAGCTGCCTCATTGTTGACAATCATACCTATGATGGTGTTATCATCAGGAAATGCAAGGATGGAGTTGGAGCTGTGTTAGGCTGCGCATATAGAGGTCAACATGGAGTACAGAAGGGAGGCTCAGCACACTTCCCTGTGGACTATCTGTGCTTGGTGTTAGTGTAAAGGATGTGATGCTACCAGTCTGCATATGCTGAAGAGTGCAAGTTAGAAAGTCAAAATCCAATTGTAGAGAGTGGCACTAAGTGCCAAGTTGAGGAGTTTGTTGGTTAGCTTTGATGGTACAACATATGCTGAACTGTAGCCTATGAACACCTTATATGCAAAGAATGATAATGATGAAATCACCCCAAGAAGTAATTCTCTAGTTTTAGCCTGGTGTGGGAATAAATTGCATGATATATTTAAGCCTTACTTTATGTGTGAACTTTAAGTGATTATGGAAACAATTAAAGACAACTTATATGACTGAATTAAGTCACTCCTTTACATGAGATGTATGATACAAAATTGTTACATTTGAAATGTCAATGCTCAGAATGAAATTATTGTTCTTCCATAGTTATACTCCAGCACCAATTTGCCTGATACATCAGATATATGAAAAGTAAAAGTATCACCGGAAAGTCAAACAATCTAAAAGAAAAGTAACAGTTTTGTGGAACAAAAACAAAACAAAACAGAGATCCTAAACTCCATTGGTAAATCCATTTTGAACTTTCTTATCCACTTTTGGGTGGTAGAGTATCCTTAAATAAACTGATTTAAACCAAATCACCTAAATATTTTAAAACCAAAATAAAACATTAGCACACATCAAAAGAACATTTAGAAAGGTTCAAAACGTTCAACAATTCACCTTGTACTAATAAGCAATATGTAAGGATGGATAAAAAGGAAAAACAAAAATTCTGTCAAAAAGTCAGAAAAGAGAACACTAGATAAAACTAAAATACAAAAGTTAAAGCAAAATCAAAAAACACCAAAGGAACAAAATAGTATTATTAGGTGAAATTTGCTAAAGTGTATTTTGTAGCAAATTTTCTAGGTTTGTCAAATGTTTCCCTGAAAATTCCCAGTGCATCTTGCTTGCAGAAATTTTTTTCCAAGTGCCCCATGATGCTTTGCAAGGTCAGTGTGACATCACAAAGTTGCAGCAGCCATGATGGTTGGAGATATCGCTACACAATCTGCCCAAATTGCATGATTTGCATAAAATTCAGTATGTACACAGCTTTCATGCATGTGTACTGTAGTCCTACGTTTGGGGGTGATTTGTCATGTTTTTTTTTATTATTATCATTATGAAGATGTCATCGCCATGATGTAATCATAAATGTTTCTCACTGTGCTACACCATCGTTTTATGGTGTTTTTTGATGGCCACAGTGTAAGGACATTTATGCAATGCTTTTAACTACAAAATGTTTGTTTACCTTATTGGCTTTGATGATCTCTTGGTTTTCTCACTCTTACTTATGCCTAGACCAGGAGTGGGCAAAGTCATTCCTGGAGGGCCACAGTGGCTACAGGCTTTTGTTCCAACCAAATTGCTTAATAAGAAGCATTTATTACTCAAGCAACACTTCTACTTCATTTCAGTTGTCTCGCTCATTAAGTTTTGGACCCTTATTGCTTACTTTAGTCTTAAACAGCTGTATTCTTGGTTTTTAATTGTTCCTTATTAGCAATAACATGCAAATGACAAAAGAAATCAGCATTTATCAATTTAGATTGTTTCATACCAGATGTGCGTATTTATCTTGCATTAATTGGTTTAATTAAATACTTGGAAGGAAAGTGAAGAGAAAAAGTGAAGGACAGAGAATTACTCATCCATTTTAGACTTCAAATCATTTGGATGATTATCCTTAGAAAGGAAAAAAAAATCTTGGTAGAGTTAAAGCACTAACAAGCCATGAAATTAAATTATTTACAAGGATTGTTTTTTAATTAATCAACTGGGCTGGAATAAAAACTTGCAGCCACTGTGGCCCTCCAGGACTCACTTTGCTCACCCCTGGCCTGGACAATGATTCTTCCAGCTTCTTTTTGTTCCTTCCATCTCCTGTTTATTTCTTCAGTCATTTCTATTATTCCCAGTACATTAGTTCTTTGCAAGGGAATCACAATATAAATAATTATCTACGGTATTAGTTCATCCACATTATTTACTGAACCCCTGAACTTAAATGTATATATTGTAGCCAAGGTTAGGTTGCCCCAACAGCAATAATAGCTTATATCCCACTTAACTGAACCCCAGCCTTTGTGCTTTTAGTTTTGCCTTTGACACTGAGTCTTCTATTAACATCACTATTATCTATGGGGACAGTAGTGTCATCACACCATAATACACTAGAACAGGGTTTCTTAAACATTTTTTTTCTACCCAGTCAGAATGGTAAGTGGGTTCCTCTTGGAGACTCTCCACCGACAGTCGATTGCTTAAACTGCCCATGGCAGTTCTCCATTGAATACACCAATGAGACACAACCATTTGTAACACAAAGGGTGGCACCCCGTGACCCATTTTGATGTGCAACCCATAGTTTAAGAAACTATGATCTAGACCAGTGGTTCCCAAACTCGGTCCTGGGCACCCACTGTGCCTGCAGGTTTTTCGTACAACCAGATTCACAATCAGTAATATTAATCAATAACAACTGATTTCATTTAATTAGCTGGTCTTTTTTACTCTTTTCTTATTCTGCATTCAGAAAAACACAACAGTATGGTTTTTACATTTATAAGACATTTAGAAATATTTCTATTTTTTTTCTAAAGCTATAAATGCTTAACAATGTTTTGTTGTTCTCCTATTACTTCCCCTTTTTCTGTGTAGTTTGCTCCCTTCATTTAACCCTAATAGTGACAATTAACAACCAGCACAGCAGACACCCGGGATGATGAAAACAGCAACGACTTCAGTGTCAGACCCGCTAATTAGTGAATTAAATAACTAGAACATCTGGAAAAGCCGAATGAGGATTAGATTGAAAATACTGATAACGACTAAAAAAACTATAAATTCCCCATATAACTGATTATTACATTTTAATAAAAGTCTTCCAAACTTAGTTTGTAATTACTACATTGACTCCAAAACACAATAACTGGGAAATAATGGCTCACTTAATTAGATTAAGAGTCCAATGAAAAATGTAAATTGGTTGGAACAAAAACCTGCAGCCACATGGGGTCCCCAGGACTGAGTTTGGGAGCCACTGATCTAGACTGTTAATGGTAAATATTGTTTATCAAATAAAAAAGTCAGTACATCTTTTTCAGTTATATGGTGGTATATATCAGGACACATCTAACAATTATTTAGTACTCACAAAGTGCTAAAAGTAGATTCCCTTGTGACAAACCCATAACAGATTGTCATTTTCTGTTCAACATAACTAAGTTTAACACATAATACAGTAGCCTGTAGGATCACCTTTAGCAGTGTTTATCTGAAATAATGATTTGCCATAAGAGTTCATCAGTTTTGTATATTGTACTACATTCATTGTCTTAGGGTACTTCTTTTAAATGTCTACTAGAATCTCAAAGGTCTACACTTTGGTCGGTCATTCCAAATCCTTGATCCTTTCCTTTTTTGGCAATTCAGCTGTAGATTTTCTGGTGTGCTTTGTGTTATCCTCCATGATTAAGTTTCAGTCAAGTTTGTCTGTCAGATGACAAATAAACTTTACCTGTTTTAGCCAACTGACAGAACACACACATGCCCACCAAAGAAATGTTGGGGTGCCACCCAGGTCGCCACTTTAAATAACTAAACAGTCCACCAAAATAAACAATCACATGGTGGAACAAACAACAAAAACAAAGGTAGGATCACTTGATAAAAATATGGCAATTCAAGGCTGTGTAGAGCAGTCGTAGGGTCAGTCTGAAACTCCATCTAGCAGTCTGCTCTTCCTGAAATATGACAACCCCTACTAGAAGCGTCTCAGCTTTATAGTCACTGGCCTAGAAGGGACAGAGTCCGTTGCCTTCATTGGGCAGTTTCTCCGAGCTGTGGGAAGAACAAGCTGGATTGGGGGGATAGGATAGCAGGCTACCTGCTGCCAGTGCCGATTGACACAGTTGCAAGACAAATTTGATGAGGAGGAGGAGTGAAGGAATTTAAGGTGGCCCAGCATTACAAATTTTTTCGTAGGCTTCAGGGATTCTAGTGTTAAAACAGTTAATAAGTGTAATTACTACTTCACGGTTCAATTCAGTTTATCTTTGTATGGTGATTTTCAATGAATGCTGGTATAAAGTGCTGTGACAAGTTAAAAGGAAGAAACTAATACAAATGTTTTCAATGACTAATTACATAATGAGCATACATAAGTATACAGATTTATTTAAACAGACAGGATGCAAAGTAGTTCAAAACTGATTTATATTAATGCAGCCCAGCAATATCTGTCTATTAATTAATTCCAGTTGATGTTTTATAACTCTGTTCATGCATAATATCATAATATTCTTGGTTTAAAGCTTGAAAACATTCAGTGTCTACACACACACACACACACACACACACACATATATATATATATATATATATATATATATATATATATATATATATATATATAGTATATACTTTCTGGCTGGTTGGAAGTGGCTTAGAAATTAGTAAAAACATTAAGAAGATAATTAGTTAAATTCATTCATCCAACATACAATTATAAGAAACGTAGAGTATGCACATTCTGTCACAACAGACCGGTTAACTGTTGAGTCCTTAGAAGTCCTTACATGACACCCACATACGCCTTCATGAAATCGGGTAAATTCTGTATGAAAGGAAGCTCATCTAGAGACTGAAGAACTTCTTCAAAAATGTTTTGACTTTAAAAGATTATTTATGCATAATGGTTGCACCAAAGTAAAATGTCTTGTTGAAGCTGAGAGAAGATAAAACCCTGGAAAAAATTTATGAATAAAGAAATTTTAATAGGGGCATAAATCCAGTTTATTTTGAACAACAAATAAATCACATCAAGAAACATTTTGAAACAACATTTAAAAAAATATTACATTGTTCTTAGCTCATATTTGTCAGTGCTCGGTGGCTTTTCCTTTTATTTTACAGTCTGACTGGCACCTGCAGAAGTGATCCATTTTTAAACTCTTAGTCACATACCAGAAAGAGAAAAATTGATGAAGTTTAAATTTTTAATTATTTTACTTTTTTTGATAGAAAGCTACAAATTCTACCTTACACTTTTAGACCAAATTCAGTAATATAATAACAGATATAAAAACCTGAAAATAGGTACTATTCCAACTGAATGGAATAGATCTTTACAGGTTTTTAAAGGAAATGCCCTTTTATTAATGGTGTAAATCAAATTATAATCCTCTCCAATTAAAATATGAAGCTTCAGAATTTCAATACAGTACAGTATATTAAATTATACAAGTATTAATTCACCATCATTGGCAATAGAAAATTTGAAAATTCAAACTTGAATGATCACTCCAGAACAGTGTATTAGCAAATCATAGAGCCAGCACTGGATACTGATGTGTTCACGTTTAAAACGAGGTACCAATTCAAAAAACACAAACAAAAACAACAGACTCTTCTTTGTGACAATATATACCAGTGGCAAGATTCAGCTGAGAAACAAGTTGATGAAAATTGTACAGAAGTTTCAGAGCTATACACACTTTTGTGTTTAAAACAACAAACACGATTTAGACTTTATAGCATCTTGTACAACATATATTTCTATTGCTAAATACGCATTACAAATTCAAAACAGATCAAAACCAAAGTTATGATGAATGCGAATGTTTCATAAGGGCAGGTAAATAGCAGACACAAAACGGTTGTTGGTATTTGGTTCAATAATATGAAAATTAGAAATTTAATTTTAACTGTTTCATGTGTGTGAATGTATGTATATATATATATACATAAATACAATATACTGTATATATACACACACACACACACGCATATATATATATATATATATATATATATATATATATATATATATATATATATATATATATATATATATATATATATATAGTAGAACCCCGATTATCCACAACCCGATTAACCGAGGTTTTGTATTATCAGAGGCAACCCTGTAATAATTTACAAATACTTTGTCATGAATACTGTATCGAGCATGTGAATACTACACTTTTAAAATAAGTGTGAATGTGTATTTTTTTTCTGTTTTCATAAAACAATAAATTAACCAAGGTATAAAAAAATGCTTAAAAATCATACTGTACCATATGAATTGGCAGAATCTTTCATAGTCATATAATATCTGTTATATCAGCGTTTTCAATTATCCGATGTAGCATCGGTCCACTTTACATCAGGTAATCGGGGTTCTACTGTGTACACATCTATACTTAGCATATTCCATAAACAAACTTACGCTGCATATATTTAATTTTTCAGATGTTTTTTTTCCATTTATTTTCCTTCTAAATTCTCCCAGCCTTGTAAGCTGTTGCATCTATTTAACTGTGTAGCCAATAAAATTGACTCAATGTGCTCTTTCAGGCTTTTTCAGTCTGTAATCTTCCCTGATTAAATTCCAACTTGAAATGAACAGGAGACCATTTTCAGGTTTATTATTACTTAATGTATCTAATAAGAATATTAATTAAATTTATGGATAACCACACAAAACAGAAATTAAATAGGTTTACATTTGTGCATTTAAATGCCTGGGGGGCAAAAAAATTAAAGCTTTTTATTTCTGTTCAAATGAGTAGGAGGAAATACCATCTGAGAATTTCCCTGATGAAGCTTTTGCTGTCTTGTGATGCTACTGCATCTTATTAAATTGCTGAATTTCTTTCATGTATGCAGGTCTTGAAGTCTTTTTGTGCAAAATATACTTATTATGATGATTACAGCATTCAGGTAATTTGAAATTTCCCACACACCTTACTAGTACTGTATATAAAATAAAACTGTGCAATGATATTAACATAATGGCTGACTTGTAATTATTTTTAACTTTTCTAATAGCATGTAACCATTTAATCTGGATTTAAGCATTGGATTCCTTTTGAAAATGTATGGTCTGTAAATATCGTAGACCATCAATCACTAGTAAGGTGTCATTGGGATCCAGAAGGCAGCCTAAGTACATCTTGCCAAAGTTACTCTTGTATTTCTTTCCTCAGCTGGTAATTTGCTCCCACTAAAATGATAAACATGTACTGTTGGAGCCAAAGCTGCGAGCATATGTGCATGTAAGTTCAGGCTTGATACTGCAAGTTTATTTGTACTTTTGTCTATCATTGCTTGAAAATTGTTAACAAAAAATGAAGAGTCTGAAAGCAAACCTGCAAGCTGAAGCAATGCCATCCTGGAAAACTATTTCCTTATTTAGATAAATATTTGTTTCAATATAGAAAAATAAACTGTTATCAAATGTAACTTTTTCTCATATCTTTGAGCTAGGAAACACTATTTCAAAGTACAATATGGCAGGTTACCGATGAATTTTGTATGACTTGTAGAATGCAAGTTTCTCTAATGAAGCCCTGGTGCTATGCTCATATTGCTGTCATTGAAATCTCATATTTTCTCATTTCTGTTAATACAAAATGCTGCAAATTTTGAAATAGATGCAAAATGTTACCTATGTTAACATCTACACTATTGGGCTGTGGCTATGTTGTTAATGTTCTGGATTGAATATTAGCTCAATGGGGAGCAATGGCAGCTCACGGTATCTGACCCCCATTTAGTTTTCAGCTCGGTATGCTCTTTGATGATCCTTCATGCTACCTTAATGTTTTTCAACTTGTCTGAAGATGTTGGTGATGTCAATTGGCAACTGCAAAATGTGTGTGTGTGTGGGTGGGTTGTGATGAGATGGTGTCCCAACTGGCCCTCATTAATGGCTGGATTTTTCGAATGAGCAAAATTATGATTAGTTTTTTGGTTCCTTTCGTAAAACCTCTCTGTCTTGTTACCCTGATCATGATAGTCAATGTGGTTTAAGGCTTGGGGTGCTTGTCAACATTCATCAGACATCCTTACTTGAAGTTATTTGCTTCATCCTGTTGTAACAGCATATATTTTATGAATAAAGGTGACACTAACACATATTGATTTGAAAATAGCACAAATTATAGAAACATAAATTTGAAACAGTGTTTATAACAAAAACTTGTGCAATTCGTTTCACAAAACAATAGGAAAACAAACTGTCGCCAAAACATATTTATCATCTTTACAATGATGTAAGTTGTCAAGGACTTCTAGATGTTGTTGGCACCATTGTTGCACTGATCTGTAGGCAGACAGAGTTGTGTGACCCTGAGTAAAACACTTAAACCACCTATATCCAAGAATAAAAATAAATAAGTAAATAATATATATATACACATTAACAATGGCAAGTTGTATTTGTAAAGTGACTCTGGGAGGTTCTCTCTAAATGTATAATAAAGTAAAGTTTGTTTGTCTGGATTTGATTTCCATGCAAGTACACCTCAGCTTGTAAAACATATTTTTTACAAATATAGCATAAAGTTGACGAAGAGGTACAGATAATATTTAATTGTTTAACTAGTCATCAAAAACCCTTTTTTATCATAAGAAATACTCAGAAAAATAGTGCATTGCTATTTTCTATGTTGAATATTGAGAATGAGACTGTCTTATCACAGGGTTAAGAAAAATCTTCATTTAATACATTTGTCTAATTAGCCTTTTTTAAATAAAATAGTTGTGTTAGAGAAACCTATTTTTAGAACTACAAATTTTAACATACACATCTTTCTGCACTTTATTGCACTGCAGAATTGCATCTTAACATTTTCTGGAATATCTCGTCATATAGAATAGTTACTGTATATATTCTATTGTGATTTGGATCATATTAAAAGATTAAGTTTTGAACAGATGTCCATGCTTTACCCATTCCTAAATACAATCTGAGCAGTTTTGGAATAATTTTAAACTGTGTGCATTTGTGTCAAAATGTGAGTATCTGGACAAAATTACCCAACAATGAATCACTCTGTCTGAATGGAATTTAGCCTTGTAAAATCCTTGAAGCCTATTAATTTTGAGCAGAATTTATATCCAGATTTTGCTCTATAGAGATAATAAGTTTGGAGTACATCTTATTTAAACAAGATACAATTCATCCATTGCATTCCACATAATGTAATCATAGCAGAAGGACACGTGCTGGATACATTACATTTTAATGAACTTGCTTGTTGATTTATAACATAATTTATAAAGCCCATATTCATCACCAAGGACTAGTATAGCTGGATCGATTTCACTCTTCCTTGTCACTAAACTGGTATTGCACCAGAACTCTCATTCTTTGTCTTGCAGGTGCAGAACCCACATGTCAGCTCCACACACTTTTTTATACCGTGTTTGACTGGATTACATGGGTCTGCTGGATTATCCCTTTCAGCTCTTTGCGGAACACATAAATCTTTTAACCATTTACATCAAGATATTTGTGGAAGGTGCTGCATGTATATGGAGTTCCAGGGGATATGTTGCATTCCATTGAGGTCTGTTATTTTCAAAATGAGAGCTGTGTTTGCATACTTGCCATGAAGTGCCCCTGTTCAGGATTTTCATGGAACGATAATGACTCATTCAGAGAGTTTGGAGCCTAAAGTTTTGCAGATGATGTTACTTACTGATAATATTGTCCTCCTACCTTCATTAGACTTTAACATCCTGGAGATAGTGGAATGGCTTGCAACTCAGCGTGATTAGTTGGAATGAGAATTAGCTGTGAGTTTTACAAGTAGATGAGATGAAGAACCTTGGGTGTCTGTCAAGAGTAAGGGATAGGGGTGACCAAGAGATTGTTTCATGAATTAGTATAGCTGCCATAGTTGTGTTGCAGATTATGCTGGAGAAGCAAATGCTTCTTCCTCAGCAAAGTTCCTAAGTTCAGTGTAGCTGAACTGAGATTCATGTATAGGATTGCTGGCCTAGAGCTCATCAAAATGTGAGGACCTCAGAACAGAAATGTTGCTTCTGTGGATCGAAAGGACACATTTGATGTGTTTTTTGCATATAGTTAGGATTTACCATAGGTAGGGATTGTATCAGGCATGGGCTGCTGGAAAACGACCCTGGGAAAAACTCTGGACATTACAGAGGGATTATATCTCTTGACATGTTTGGGAACTCAATGTATTGCTATGGCAACTTTCACAAAGAAAATGATAATGAAGATTATTGGTCATTTTTTAAAAGAGCTGCATAACAATGTTACATTTAAAGTCCTTCCATCCACACCTTTTCTGCATTTTTTTAAACCCAATTAGTGTTACAGAAAGTCAAAACTTACTTCAACACCACTGTATGTAAAACTACATCCAGTTCTGGAAAAGGCATCTGTCCATGCATGTGCTCAACCACACTTTTCCCATTTATATGAAGGTGTTTTTACTACAAATTTTAACTTGACAACTGGAAGGCATAAACAATATGTCAATTTGTAGGAAATTGCTTCTGATTACAACATTAAAAACAAATGGTCACAGTTGTTCTAAAAAGTAGTGAGACAGAGAGTGTAGAACTCTGTTTTCTGCAATAGATGAAGGTCCAGATAATTTTACCTGGGCTCAGTCTCATCCAGCTGTACAGTAGACATATCCTGGACCCAAGGCATCTTTGAAAATCGAACAAGGATTAATCAACAATTACCTTGAAGGAGGATGAAAATATCTATTTACAGCCATTCCTTGAATCAAAACTGCAAAAATAGTTAAAGAACAAAATTCTGTAATATGAAGATTGAATGAAATCTTGTAAATGTAATTTTGTAAATAAAAAATCTACTGTATAGCCTAAGGAATGTGTTGGATGCAAGATGTAGGTTTCAGCATCACCCAATAAATTTATTTAGATGTTATTGTCATAAAAAATAAAATAAATTTTTAAATAAGCAAAATATTTATACTTTTATGCACTAAAGACAAGGAGGTTGGCATGCTCTCTATCAATTCCAAAAGTCTGGGTTTGACTCCCACCATAGTTGCTATCATGTTGGAATTCACTTGTTACATCTATGTCTGTTTTTCTTTTTCTTTTCTTTTTATTTTTTAGGACATTCCAAATTAACTTCCTCATACCAAAGACGTCTGGGCTCATTTAATGGCCAACTCTAAATTAGCTTACTATGAATATATGCAGGTGTGTTGGCAACTGTGCCCTGTAATGAACTGCTATCCCATCAAGGATCAATCTTTCCTTGTGTCTGATGGCTCTCTGCAACACTGAAATTTCAATTAAACAATCAGAGGGATATATGGAATACCCTTACAGTCTTCGGTAGGGGAAATCAGCATTGAAAATGAGAGATTGCATCAGTTCCATGCAATATCATTTATTCTTGATTTGGAAACCAACTCTATTATCTTTGACATTATTTTGTCAAAACAGTCACACTAGCAAACTACTGGAATTGGGATTCTCTTACCAAAAGAAAGATTTGTAACTGTGATTACTGGTTATGAATAATCATAGATGGAGGAAAATTAGGGTATACCATGGGGTACTCGTTAGAAATTATATTTCTGAATTGGCAATGGAGCCCCTGAAAATTCCCTACTAATAGATGGATACTGTTACAGGATCAGAAAAGTTTTGTCTGACAGATTCAGTCTGTTAACAGAGAGGTCTCTTATCAGGAATAGCAGGCTGAAAATGAAGAAGATGAAGGAAATGATGTCATAAACAACCATTACATATTTTGATGTTACAAATAAGGAAATTATCCTGCGGTGGGTTGGCACCCTGCCCGGGATTGGTTCCTGCCTTGTGCCCTGTGTTGGCTGGGATTGGCTCCAGCAGACCCCCGTGACCCTGTGTTCGGATTCAGCGGGTTGGAAAAATGATGGATGGATGGAATAAGGAAATTATTTGGTTAAAAAATATTGTGTGAACAATATTAGTTCAGTTCAGTTAAAATTAATGAGAGCATGGGACACTTCAAAATAAACAAAAAATAGAATGACTAAGTTCAAGCTCATTGTAATTTCATGAAAGATATTTAAAGTGTAAATGAGCTTGAGTTCATCTGTATCTTCCTCTGTGGTGCATTCACCTTCTGGGATTGAACTATGGCAGTAGCTTTAATGATAATGCTGAGGTCCAAACACAAAGGGTCACCTTACTTATGGCACTAGTGTAACTAAAAGTGGTTCTGCTGTTGGTACCTTCCCTTCATTCTTCTCCCATTTGGGACTGAAATTCAACTGTAGACTTTCAAGAATCTGGTGAAGATCAACTGAACATTGTTAAACGACTAAGCTAAATGAAAACGTCTGTATTAAAACTGGCTAGAATTGTCATTTTGTTTAGGAATGGTGCCACTACCTCATCATAGGGTCATGTATTAAATACAAAACAGTGAGATATGCCTTTTAAAGTATTGCTTACATGGACATACATTAATAAAGTATGTGCCTGGGTCTCAACAGAATGGTGAGCACTTGGGGTGGGAGTTGACTGCCCATCAATGTTTGATTTTGCTCAGTGATCCAAAGATTCAAGAGCTGTACTCACATTCTAAGGGAAGGTGCTTTCCTACAAATTTGGAAATAAAAAGGATAGCTCAGGAACAAGAATCAGTAGGTCAAATCTTCTCAAATGTTTGATCATCAGAAAAATCATAAAAACAGTAAGAGAACTGGGATTAAAGAAGGGAAAAACAATAACTGTAAACAGAAGTCACTTAATGGATTGAAAATTACTGATACAGCTGTCTGGAGCAAAGGTATGGTTGTCATCAAAGAAAGTTAAAGCACACTCAATACCCTGAGGACACAATGATGCAGGGAGACTTATCATGTCTTCAGTAGAAACCAGATTCTGTTATCCAAGTAAACATACACTTCTGACTGGATAAAGCAAGATGTCTTCTATAACACAGGGAGATGGACATCAGGATCTCAATTTGTAGAAGAGCACAAGAGCATGATGAAAATGATTAGCGTGAACAGTAAACTTCAGGTGCAAACAGAAAACTTAGTTTAAACTATGCACTATCAAACATATAAAAATAGTCTATCAACAACCATTTCTTAACATGTGCCACCTTCCACAATCTTGTGTACTGTGGAGTATATTAAAGTGCATTTACTATGTTTTGAATGTATTTTTTTTTTCTAATTGTTGATCACCAAAACAAATTTTGAGATATTTTGAAAAAATAGACGAAATATTGCAAAATCTGATCGTAAAGGTTCCTTCTGAGAAATTATAACATTTTTGATTTTTATATAACACAGTCATTAAATATGTAATATGTTATATAATATACTGTATATATGTGCGTATGCATAAATATGAGTCAACTCTTAACAGAAAGTATATTTTATAAAAAAAAAAATCTTCCACATATTTCATTTTGGAATTTGCTATGTACTTTGTAATGAGCAAAAAAGACTGCTTTCAATCAATGATTTTTCACAGAAAAAAAACGATTCCTGAAGAAAATAATGCTACCTCTGTTAAAAGAAAGATCTTTTCATTATTTCCCTCGGTGTTAAGAGCCTTTCTTTAACATCAGTTTTGATTAAGTTTTTGCATTACAATGACTCCTGTCCAGATACAAAATTAATGAGAAGCAGCTATACAGCGCTCACGTTTTCTTTACTCTTCCCTTTGCTGAGTTTTGAAGTGTTAAAATTGTTAATTCCAATGGCAAGTACTGAAAAGTCCTTGGGATCAATCCGACTGCCATTTTTTAGGGTTTCCATGTCTCCCAGTTGCAATTGTGTGGAATTGTAAGCCAGTGGTGGGAGAGTGTTGACCAAAATAAGTTGCAGAGGCTTCTTTTCTTCTTTGTACTGGCAGTGGATATAACGTGAGAATGCTGAACGATAGGTCTTGTTAAACAAGGTATAAACCAGAGGATTCACTGCGGATGACAAGTAGCCAATCCACACAAATACATTGAGCAGCATTTCCATGATGGCTGTATTGCAGGTGTCTTTACAGATCACAGCCAGCACGTTGGTTATAAAGAAAGGACACCACATCACCACAAACAAGAAGAAGACAATCCCCAGGACTTTAGAGGCCTTCTGCTCATTGCTGATGCACTGCATCGTCCTACGCCCATTCATTCCTGCATCTCTGCTTAGAGATCTTCGAAAAAGTTTTTCTGAAGACAAAGAGCTCTGGTGGAGGAAACTAAATGATGTCCATTTGGGTTTTGGGACCAGCTCGTCCAAGCACATAGTAGCCTCATTCTGCAGAGCTCTGATTGTCAAAAAATATGTCACCACCATGATGGTCAAGGGGATGAAAAAGGCCACAAAGGATCCCACCAGAACAAAGTTGTCATCTGTTAGGAAACAGCTGCCACCTTTTAACACTTTGGAGAAATCCTTTAATCCAAATACTGGAATAGGCATGGATATCCCTTAAAAAGAAATAGAGAAAAATATTAGTGCTGATTTTTAAATAATGCAATCTATAAAACCAGAAGATGACATTTCAAAAATCAACCTAACATTTGCACAGAATTAGACTTTTTTTGTTTTTATCTTAATTAGAGGAAAATTATTAGTGCACAAGTAAATAACCACCTAAATTAAAAAAGGCAAGTTCAAACATCATCATGATTATTTCTGTAGATCACTGATAGCAGAAAAGTTTAATCTCTTCTCGGACTATGGTGACTTGCTCTGTTTTCCAGGATGCAGTTTTATTGAGTATATTAATCAAATGAGTATTGATTGTTATCACTGTCCAAAGCAAATCCTTGAATACTAAAGAAATAAGAAAGCAAAATGCAGCACACTGTGAAGTAATACGTTCTGGGCACCATTAATCATTGACTTCATTAATTCACTTTAGTAAATGACACCTGATACCCTATTAGGGATTACAGATGACTTAGACTTGGTAAATAAATTTGTAATTTACTTAACAAATTTGTTCACCATTTCCTTGTCTTTACATTATAATAGAAATACTGAAAGAGGCAATCATGTACATTGACAAAGACAAACAGTCATCTTAAATATCAAAACATGATGTGCAATTCAGTTGCTATATTTGGGTAATAACTGTGATATTTTGGGTAATTAATGCAAGTTGGGGTCATGGGGGGGGGGGGGGGGGGGGGGGTAAGCTTATACTGTATCAACAGAGGAAAATGGAAACCAGCCCTGGACAACCAATTAGTTCAACTAATTCAGGTTTTTGTGATTTGAGGAGATTAGACACAGGGAGACCATGCAGAGTTCACACAAATAGCCACCGGAAGCAGGATTCAAACTCTAGGCAGTGTATCTGTGAGGCAATAGTGTTAATCACTGTCCCACTATGCTACCTGTTTTAGTAATGTTAAATGATATTAGGTATGAATTGGTAAAAAAAAAAAAAAGAAAAGTACATTATGTGGTGTCAACAAGGAAAAGAAGATTGAGGAAGTGGTACTTCTCTAAAGCTTGTTGAATCATTGTGGCCCTATTGGCTAAAGTGAAAAACTATAAACCAGAATAAAGAAATATATACATATTCATCCCTTATTGAACCTACTTAATTAGTCCAGATCAGGGTCAAACTTCTGTCAGATCTAGGTGGTGTTATCTATAATCATCAACATTTTTATGGATGTGTATGTGCAGTTGCAGCTCCAGTGGATATACATCTGTGAAATGGAGACAGAAGACACATCTTTAATGAGAACTTTGTGTAGTGGAAAGCTTGGTCTTGGACCACTATTGCAAACAGGATAAGGTTGTATGAAACTGGTGCAGGACTCTGTCAAAGTATCAGAAACATGAAGTGGCAGTGAAATGACATCAGTATTGCCAGGGGTAGTATGCATTTTGTGTGCTCAGACTGCCCCGTAAAGGCCGCTGGCATAAAAATCAGTGTTATGGACAGGTCAGTGATAGAATGTTAAAGTTGGCAACACCTCTGGAATAATAAAGGGCACACTGTATTTCTAGTATACCTATGGGGCCATTCTCCCCATGTGTGAGAATAGCCAGCATAGGTGCTTTTGTACAGATCCAACCCTCTGTGGCAATCCAATCTATAGTTATTTAGTAACACCAGAACCTGATAAAGACAACTCCAGCCTGGTGTCTCCACAAAATTCATGGAGCTGCCCCTGATTCAGGAAGGATGTTGGCAAGAAGCAGTTTCGTGGTGTGAGAAAAAGTTCTCAGTATCAGAGAAAATAAGAGAGAAAGGTGATTGAGGTAACCCTAGGAAGGCTTTGAAAATGAGTAGGTGTTTATTATTTGATTACATTTCTGGTGGCTTTATTTGTCCTTTTGTTTATGTCTTCTTGCTGGGTAAAATATTTATTTATGAAATAAAACTCTGATGTTTTGTACCTTGGCCTTTGAGCTTTTATTCTTGATTAAACAATACTACAGAAGTACCCCTTAGTGTTCACAATGAGCTGTCATATATGCCCAGTTTCACTGTCTGGTGTCAGTTTCTCCAAAAGGGTAGCCTGGGCTGTGCAGCTTGACATGCTGCCCGTCTGGTCTTTAGCTTTACAGGACCTAAGATATGATGTTTATCCTGATGCATTTTGTCTGCATGTGTAGTTTGAACCTTTAAATGTTTTAAATATTGCACTGCTGGAGTATTTGATGGTCTTTAGGCAGGAAAGCAGGGAGCATGTTGCACTTGTAGCCGATTAGGTACAAGGACATTTTTGGTCAGGCAGCACATTCATGGTAGCATTGCTGCCTCTCACTAGGAGACCAGGATTCACATCCTAGGTTGTTCCTCCCACTGTCTAAAGACATTCAGGTTATGTGAATTAAATTGGTCTTGGTGTGTGGGGGTGTGTGTTCACCATGCGATAGACTAGCACCCTATCCTTTGCTAGCTGGGATAAGCTCCAGCTCCCCATCCATGAAGCTGGTCTGGATTAATGACATGGCATTTCTGATAGTAGTGGTGCCATGGTGCCCATTCAAGACAAACAGAGTTGATGATTCCTCAGAGACCTGGTCCTCTAAGAACTGCACAGGCTTCAGCCTTGTGCTTCTGAAAATAAGCCCACTGACTTTGAGCTGCTGACTATGTGAGTCCAGAGTTAAAGCAATTTTTAGATTGACACAGAGGTTAATAAAGAAGATTGCCTTTGTGATGGCAGAGAGGTAGATACTGTATTATGTCATCCCATCTGGGTTTGAGACCTGTGGTAGACAGCAAAGTGGTAGAGCTATGGTTTAGCTTTATACTTCTTATTCATTTGTACATTACATTTTCTCTTTGTCTAACTATGTGTATTTTACAAAATAAATGAACTCATTTTGATTTTTTTATTCCTATAATATAATAAAACATATAAACAACAAAGTACTTCAAAAGACAAAAATGCAATTACAAAACATAATGTGCAGAGAGTTATGAGCTCATAATACTTTGAATCATTGAGCACTGGTAGCTTTACAAGGCTTTACTTGCCTTGTGTTAAAAATTATGTATGTGTCACGCTGTAAATCATATCCATAAATTAAATCAGAGACTCTGTTGTTTAATATGTTTACAATGTTCTCTTACAGTTTTAATTTTAAGAAGCTTAAGATAAATACACTACATGAAGCATTCTCAACAGGAGCAAATACCTTATGCAGACAAAAACTATGCTGCAGTAATACAGATTTAAATGAAATTCAAAACTTGCAGAATCAGCTTGGTGGGTGATTCTCACTTGTACTGTATATGTATATGTATTGTCTGTCATAATTTCCTGCAATCATTCAAACAGAGCTGTAATTTAAAGTGAAAGTTGAAATGAATGTAAAAACAGTTTACAATAACGTCCAGGTATTTGAAACCTTCTGAATGCTGTCTAAGGTATCTTAAACTTGTTTTCAGCTTGCACAGAAAATTAACCATATATCTTACTGCTCTGCAATTAAAAAAATATATATATTTATATTGTTTGCTTGGTAATGTATTTCTTTTGTATTCCTTGACAGACACAAATGGGGGTCACATGTTTGAAGCTTACTTTGGCAGATTCTTAAAAGCTGCTATTAATCATTGTAAATGAAGCTCGTGTCAGTTCACAGAATAGCAGAATCATCTAAAATACGTTGCAAACCTACACACCCCACCACAATAGTTTAAAATAAAGAACCAAATATTCTATAATAATTACAGTACATTAGCAGTAAGTAAATGTGTCTGCACAGCAATAAATCAGTTTCTGAATACTACTTTTTTTTCTTCTGTGCATTTCCCAAAAGAAAAGGAGTTTTCAGCCAGCAATTTAGTACAAAAATGATTTTTTTAGCAGAGTTAAGAATACACCATGGAAAAGATTGTACTTGGTGTTAATCACACTGTACTATCACATTTAAAAGACTTGTATATAGTACACTATAACTTCAGCATTTAACTTCTGTTACACATCTTCACTAAAGGCAATGAGCAAGTCTCTTTTAATTTTAGCCTTAAACATGTTATAGAGTAGTGAGCAGTTGTCTTGTAAAGGACTTCCTACGTAGAAAATGCAATAGGCAGGCCATGTTGTCCAATGACTAATGAGTTAGACTTGAAGTCTTTCAGGTGCTGTGCTCCATCTAATAATATTTCTTTGTTAATTTCAAACTAAGCATTATGTTTGTGTTGTTAGCAGTGAGTGTGTGCAGCTCCAAATTTATTTGGGTGCTGCGACAACCAAAAGACATTTTTTTAAACCCATGATTTGCGGCTTGTTATTATTGTAGTGTAGAAAACTTTACTTTTTAATGTGGTTCATTTTAAAATATTCCATTTTTGAGTAAGTGAGTTTTAGCTCAATCCTCTATGTTTTCACATACTTTATAATGCACTAGTGCAGGGGTGGGCAATGTCGGTTCTGGAGAGCCACAGTGGCTGCAGGTTTTTGTTACAACCCAGTTTCTTTGTGAGAAGACAGTTATTGCTGATGAAGCACTTATTGCTTAAATGACATTTTGATGCTTCATTTTAGTGGTCTCGCTTGTTAAGGTTCCCCAACCTTAATTGCTTAGTTTCTAACTTAAACAGCTGCATTCACTGTTTAATGGCTCCTTATTAGCAATAAGATGGAAATGACAAAGCAGCCAGCAGATCTCCATCTAACTTGTTTCCATTTACATCTCTGTGGATTCATCATGCACTGTTTGATTTAATAAAACACTTAACAGAAAAATATGACAGACTGAAAATCAAACGTTTTAGGCTTCAAATCATTTGGATGACATCCTTGGAAAGGAAGAAATCTATGATATAAGAACCTTACATTGCAGACTAGCAAGAAATAAAATTAAATAAGGTCTGAGATTGGAAAGTATTGGTTTCTAATTAAGCAATTGGGTTGGAATGAAAACCAGGATACTGTCATGTTCTTTGGGTTCTGTAATATTTGACTTTAATACAGTTGAAAGTAACACAGAAAGATTTATTTAAATAAAGTCTTTACTAATGAAATACTCTAGTGTTTCATTTACAGGTCAGCCATCTTTCTTGCAACCACCATGTCTCTAGGGCGAGTTAGGGATCATCCCTCAATTACAAGAAGTTAACATCAACTTTCATATAAGGAAGTGTTTAACAATTACTTATCTTGACAGATGTGATTTGGAGTGCCACAGCAAAGGATCTGAAAGTTTATACAAATGAGATTTCAGTTTTTGATTTTTTTAAAAATTGCAAACCTTTCTGAAAACATGCTCTCACTTTGTCATTATGGGTTATTGAGTATAGATTGATGGTCAGAAATCGAAAATTTATTTATTTAAAACTAAATCTACAACACAATAAAGTGTGCAATAAGAGTGACTTTGACAACGGTCAAAGTGTGATGGCTAGTCGACTAGTTCTGAGCATTTCCAAAACAGCAGGTCTTGTAGAGGGTTCCCAGTATGCAGTGGTTAGTACTTGTGGTCCAAGGAAGGACAACTGCTGAACCAGCAACAGAACAAAAGAGATTGGCCAAGAAGCATCTCGCGGGGGACCTTAAACATGAGACTTTGTGCCAAGAGATTGACTCAGGACCGTCTTGCGGGGACGTAGAACATAAGATTCTTGCAAGACACTCCCTACTTATAACCAATATCAAATAAGACCACGGGCAGTAAAACACTCGGTTGTGTCAAGGTTTTGAGCACACACAGGTCCAGGGCTCTCAGTGCATATAAACCGTATAAGGACAATACGTTATAGATAAAACGTTGATGATAAAGCGAAGAAGAAAGAGCAGCGCGGAGAAAAGAGACCCAAAAGCAATGGAGAGAAAAAGATGCAAAAAAGAAAAAGAATAATCGAGGTGCAAATTCAGAAAATAAGGAAAGTGATAATCAGTCCGGAACAAGTGAAATAGAAAAAAAGCATGTCTAATTGAGCTCAGAATTAAAAGACAAAGTATAACTTCATAAAGACGTTCAAAAACGTTGCCGCTATACACATGCAGAGCAGGTTAGAGATTATGAAAGCAGAGGAATTCGAAAGGCTCAAAAAAAAACGATAGCGCATTACACATGCAGAGAAAGGTAAAGAATATGAAAGCAGGAAAATTCTAAAGTATTGTAGTATCCCTTCCAGGTTGAAGCCTTTTTTTTTTTTTGGAGGACTCTTAGGTTCGATTGAGGGAGGGTGGAGTACAGCACAGAAGACTGACAGCGGGGTATTGATTGATGTGGTAAGGGGGGGGGGGGCTGGAGAGGGTGCTAGAAAGTTGTGTTTGGGGTTACAAAGTCAGCGTTCTTTTTCTTGATTGTTCAAGTAAAACTTTTGTGAGACTTCACTACGTCTGTCTTTTTTTTTTTTTACTTGTTCTCTTTTCGATGCGGAGGTCACTACAGTATCAAAAAAAGATAGTAAAGACCGCATTAGCACAAACAAAAGGAAATTATTACTAGAAAAAAGAGGAAAATAATCATCACGGACCAGGTGTAATTGAAAAAATAGCAGGACAAAGCGAGGTCAGAAATAGAAGACAAAGAGTAGAAAACAAAGTAAAATGTCATAAAGAGGTTAAAAAACAAGGGGGCCAAACACATGCAGAGCAGGTTAGAGATAATGAAAACAGTGGAATTCAAAAGACTCAAAAAAAATGTAGGCGCGAAACACATGCAGAGCAAGATACAGAATATGAAAGCAGAAAAAAACGACAGTGTCAAAACAAAGAAAGTAAACATTGCATTAGCGCAAACAAAGAGAAATTATTACTTGGAGAAATAACAAAAAGGCAGATAGAGATTGAATATATGGACATATGGTGATATGTCTGAAGTATGTAAATATTGTAAGGCTTTGAAGTTTAAGTCAGAGAATTTCAAAAACAGGGTTTACCTCACATGCGTTTATTGGTTACTTTGCAAAAAAAGTTATTAACTGCTGATGATGTAGATCATTTTGTCTGTGCTGAAATGCCAAGCAGAGAAACCTATCCCGATTTATGGTACAAAGTCATTAAACACATGTGTCACGGACCTCATTTAAAATCCTCATTCAGTATGTTGGGACTCGAAAGATTCCAAATATTGTTTTTAAAGAAGTTCTGAAATAAAAGTGAAACTAATGAAATAGCAACAATTCAAAGAAAAGAAAAATCTTAAAAGTGTGTATCCGGAAAACCAAACATTGGGGTTGGCGAGCGATGCGCGCAGGGGGCAAAGCCCCCTAGTATATATAGTAGTATAGTATAGTAGTATATAGTATATATATACTGAGTACTGTCCACTGGCCCCTTATATAAGGCACCCAGCAGTTCTCCAGGTGCTCGTTGCTCCACTTCCGGCTGCCCGCAGCATGCCTTGGTGGCACCGAATGGAACCCTACCAGGCTTAGTCAAAAAACTCCAAATCCCATGGTGCCGCTGCAACCCAATGGAGCTGCCATCTGGTGGTCCTGGGTAGATACTGTCCTGTATATGCCATTTCAGGCCAGTTTTTCACCAGTTAATGGTGTCCTTGCCAGGTAAGGATGATGGCCGTCCCTCGCAATATATACAGAGTGTTGGGTCCCTTAACTAAGTTCATGAGTTCTGACCACAAATGATTTGTAGCATTAGCCACACTTGCATGCTTAACATGTAATGAAAATTTACTGTATTCTAAATTATCTGTATGTATGTAATATATGTCAAGACAGTGATCTGAATAAAAAGTGGTCTATAAAAGATTGACTAAGGAATTATAGAATAATGGAATTTAATTTCAGATTGTCTTGTCTTCAACAAATCAGTGAAAAGATGCAAGATAGATTACTTCAGGAAGGAACATTTCAAGTATTATAATAATCAGTGCACAATAATCAATTTTCTGTATCCTGAAAAATCTGCCTGATGTCCTGTTATTACAGCAATTACGCTGTCAGCACAGTTCATTGTCAATCACAGTGCACTTCAAACAGCAGAACAGGTGATGAGTTGGCAAACAAAGGTCACACCTGTTACTTTTAGATGGCCTGATTGTGAAAGATTTTGTTATTTTATTCTACGGTGACCAGTTTGAAGCCTATCTTTCAGCCACTTAGGGATTTCAAGATTAGAAAAAAATGTGATTTTATCATAAGAATGAGTTAACCACTACTAAAAATATCTGTGGCTGTCTGAACATGCTTTTGGGCGGTGTTCTTTTGTGTTTGTATTTGTTTCCATGTTTATATCCTGGTGCTTGAAGCACTGCTCACCAATGACATCAAACATAGAAACTATGGTTAATGCAAATACAAACAAAGACAAACTTTTAATGTTATTTTTGCTTTATTTTTGAGTGGTATATGCTCCAAGATACATGTTGGGCAAGGATATTTTGTTTTGTCTGTTGGCAGGCTGCTTCATTGTTGCTTTTGTTTGTTCAGTTTCTGACATGTTCCTGCTGGGAATTGTTGGCATTTTGTTTGCTTTAACACCATAGATTTTTTTCTTTAAAAATCTCAGTTTTGTGGCCTGCTAAATGATTTAGATTTGGTTTTGTGCTTTACTGACCTAAAACAGAAACATCTATTTTTTTATTTTTATGTTATTTTTGGTAGTGTTGGATCGTGAATCTTGTATGGTCGCGATTCACTCTTCATATGGTTTGCGAACTGTGAAGCAGAGAGTTGCTGCAAGTTAATTAAGCAGTTGACATCACTGTACTGTGACGATTACTAGTGATTCTCGAAGGGGAAACCTCCCTGTTATAATGAGCAGTGGCGATTCTCCAAGTATGACTGCACTATGATCTGACGATTATCATGGAATGGATCTCAAAGACACAAAAAGGGTAAGATTGGTTTGTGAGAAAGAAAGTTTAAGAAGCCCTGACCTAAAGAATTTAAATATCCTATTCTAACTTAATTTAGTAAAAACATCCAAGCTAAACCACGTGTGTCGAACTCCAGGCCTGGAGGGCCGCAGTGGCTGCAGGTTTTCATTTTAACCATTTTCCTAATCAGTGACCAGTTTTCACTGCTAATTAACTCCTTTTCCCTTCCTTTTAATAGCCCGGTCTTTAAGGATTTGGTCCTGTAAATTGATTCTTTTCTTCATTAAATGGCAGCCAAACAGAAATGAGATGTGAAACAAGCCAACAGATGACCAGCTAAACTGGGGTTTCAAACTCCAACCAATTTCACTCCAACCATTTTCTTAATGAGAAGCCAATTCTTTCTGTTAATTAAACCCGTTACTTAATTCCATGGCTTGCTGCTGCTCTCATTCTGCTACCACAGACATTTCCCAAATTGTTGATTTTCTTTTTCAGATTATTGACCTGAGAGATCAACCTTACCGAAACCCTCACCTTTCTTTATGTTCAGATAATGTGGTTAGCTGGTCACCTGTTTGCTCATTTTGTGTCTCATTATTGTTTGGCTGCTAATTAAGGAAATAGAAAGAACTAAGGGGTCTGAGTCGAGTTAATTAAATCTAGGGAAGAAGAAGTTAATTAGCAGCAAAAACAATTAAGAAGGTGGTTAGAGTGAAGACCTGCAGCCATTGCGGCCCTCCAGGACCGGAGTTCGACACCACTGAGCTGCTAAGCGAAACAAATGCCAGAAAGACAAGACATCTTTTAAACTCAGTCACATTGTTGCTTGTTCTACTTTGGACATTATGACTTCCTCTACTCAGAGTGAAGCAGCTGGTAAAGGCAAAGGCAATTGTTACAATTTAAAATTTTAAGGCAAACATGATACTTCCTATGGGACTATGGAAGGCTCTGCCCAGTTCCACACTGTAATGGCCAGACTGGGATCTGGCATGCACAGGAGGTAACCAGAAGAAAAAAAAATGATATAAGCAATGTAAAAGGGGTAAGCAAAAGGGAGGTCAAAAAAGTAGGTGAGGCCTCATAAATGTAAGCAGTGTTGGGGGTAATGCATTAAAAGGAAGATTACTTTATAAAGTAACAAAATGCATTATTGTGTTATTACCAAAGATGATTATTCCCAACACTCAAAAAAATCAATTACTGTGTTATTTCAAAGAAGTACTGCATTTAATTCTCTCCTGGCAAGAACTGAACAAATGATATACGTATACATTTAATCCTGCGTGTGCTGAGTGGTACATTTAATCCTGGTTTACAGCCACTATGTGCAATCAAGTAATAGAAACCTATAAAATGTGAGTTTAGTTGTCATCCAGCCATTTGCTACAGATATGTTGAAACAAAACAGTGTGATATGGTGGCTCAGCGCAGTGTTAATACCACAAATCTTTGGGGATTTGTGTTGGGGATGGAAAAAAGTGATGGATGTTATATACCAGTGGTTCTCAGGCCCTGTTTATGCAAGGCCCACATTAACAATTCAAACATTTTTGCGGCTCATATGTTAGCCTTCGCTGGCATATAATTTATTGCTCATGCATTTAGTAATTGGGGGTAAATATTACTAATATATGGTATTATATAATTTTTTCTTTACATGTTTAGTTGCTCATTGCTTGCTACACAAATACAATAATAATAGAGAGACAACGATACTCATTATCTGGTTTATTTTATTTTCATTTACATTAGTAAAGTTGTCAAAGATGATGCTGTTTGGGCTTACATAGCATGTCAATTCTGGCTGAAATTTTTAATAAACACACTCGAAGATCATCCTCCACATTCATTCTTGACCAATATTTTGTTTTCATGGCAGTCAATGCAGAAAATGAAACCTCAAACAAATAAGTTGTTGAAAAAGGTATAAGAATTTTCATCGCTAGTGCTGACAACAACGGATATTCAAGCGAAACTATGCACCAAAAGGAAGAGATATCCGTAGCTGGATCGTCAAATTTGGTTTGTAATGTGCGATCACTAGACAGCTCCGCTAATTCATCTTGTGCATGACCAGTTAATTCAGAACTAAAGTACTAAAATAACTAAATTAAACAAAGCGTCTCTAAGCCCTAAAATCCTGCAGCTTGCATCCGTACGTACAGTCTGCCGCTAAGAATGCGTAAAAAATGCACATTATTTTCTTGTTTCTTCTGACTTTTTGTCTAATTTTGGTGCTGATTTAAGACTTTAGCACGACCCACCATATTTCCTGTCACGGCCCACCTTTGGTCCGCGGCCCACGGGTTGAGAACCACTGTTACATACTTCACAGCTCCTAAATGACTAAATATATTTATTAAACACTAGAAGATTGTCAAATTTGGCAATGTTTCTTTTGAGTTTCACGAGGGTTGGTAAATGGGCTTAGGATTTAATACTAGATGCTGGCAAGCCTTTCAGACAAAAGAAGAAAATGTAACGCAAAAGTAATTAAATGTTTGCAATGCATTACATTTTATTATAAGTAATTACATAGCACATTTAGTTACTTTTGTGGTAGTAATTAGCAAATCAATTAGGTTACTTTTAAAAGTAACTGCCCAACACTGCTGTAAGTCACAAAACCAAGTACCGACATCTAAATCACCCAGCAAAATCAATGTCAGGAAAATATAGCAAAAGGTCCTTACAATAAATTCTTCTTAGGAGCAACTTCTATTCTTCCTCTCCATTATGGAGGAAGTAGTAACAGAAAGAGGATGATAGTAAAATAATCCAACCTTGAACACTAAGACTAGTGTGTCAATCCATTTTATAATGACAATGCTGTGATGTCTTAGGTCCCATGATGCAAGTCATATGACTGGCAAGTGTACATGCTAATGGTAAACAACATAGTGTTGCCCATGGCATAAAAACACAAAATGGCTGTCCTTATGCAAAACAAAATAGAATCACAATAGTAGCAGCAAAATAATCTTTTATGAAAATAAAAATCAAGATCTGACACAAAAAGCCTCAGTGATATTGTGAGATTTCCAGTTGTAATTATGAAATACACCATTCTTCTAATTCTTGCTTGTTTGGGGTTATGGGCAGCATTGTAGACAAAAAAATGAGGCGGGAGACGGGAGAGGATGGTTTATGTCATTTTGGCATTTTCAGCACTGAGATTTCTCAAGGTGAACATTTTTCCTCTACTCTTTCTCATTTTCAGTCAAAAGTACAAAGTCAAAGTGAAAATAAAACAGCAAGACATGTCATGGACACTTTGATAAATGACTATTTGCAAGGACACACTCATAAAAAAGTGTTTTCAACAGTCTACTGGCATCTGATTAAATTGAACAAAAAATATTAACCGACTTTTTTGGCTTTCAACGGCAATTTGTAATTTTAAAAAGTTAATTCTAGAAATGAAATACTCTGCGAAATGACCCTGCTTCAGAATAATTTTAAAACAGACTTTCACACCAAAAGACATAAGAAAAGGTCTCCATGCTAGACATGCTATCTGAAATATACAATGTTTAGAAAAACAAATGGAACATTGGCTGCTCAAGAAGAAAAGTGAGGGGGAAGCAAAACCTTGAAGACAGATGTCTGTGTGACATTTGGTGTGTTCAGTGGCAAATGCAGAAAAATGCAAAAAAGAATTGCAGGGGACATGTGAGCGCCATTTGAAGAAGAATAACAAACACACAGTAAAAGCTAAGTAAAAGTAAAGTTCAAGATCTCCTAGGCATATGGTTGAATGAAGAATAAAAATGTCACAAATTGAAAGAGCAATCACAAGAGTAAAACAGAAACCATATGAATCAAGGGTGGGGTTGTGGCTCTGAGCCTAGAGATCTGCACTGGAAAATGGAAGGTTAACGGTTCAAATCTTGTAAATGGCAGAAATGACACTACTCTGTTGGGCCCTTGAGCAGGGCCCTTAACCTGCAGTTGCTCTGTCTTGGGGATGATGTTAATCTGCATCCAGCCCTGTAAGCAGGTCCTCCAATTTACAGGGAAAACATGAGGGTTGGTGGCAAGATTGGCACTCCAGCCACAGTAGAAAAACCTCACACTCTTCCAGTGTGGAGCTGAGATGTCACCTGCTGCACTCAGGTCCCAGTCCTGGTGGTTTGTTGTGTGGTAGGTATGGCAATGCGCTATCAGGGCATGCTCCCAACCCCTCTCTTCCTCATATGAGTCAAGAAGCATCAAGCACTCTCCACTTTTGGCTACACCATACCACTACTAGATGTTTCATGAGAGATAGCAATCATGTCTCCCTGACCCCATTTAAGCCCGCTCCATGTGCCAATAAAAATTATTGTTTAATAACAGTCATTAAATGTGTAAATAATACAAACATGCAAGCGAATGTGAATGATCAAAATCTCAAAACAATACATCTACTCTGTATACAGCAACTCCATTTGTGACTGTCTTCCATCTTCAAACAAAACTTCCAGAAAACATGCAATCGGAATGGGCATTGTTTAGGAGCTGCAGTCTCTTAGTCAAGTGAAACTTCATTTAAAAACAGCCTAAACTGAACCAAAGTGCTGCATAAGAAATGCTTAAAGAAACGGGGAAGGTGCAGACAGTGGAATTTAAAACTGCAGTCCGTGATCTTTCAAAGACATAGCTGAGACCTGCATCAGAGGTTGTCTTGCTTTTGTCAACAGACAGTTAAGAATGAAATAAGTTATAATGTGTTCAGGTTAGATTTTTAATATTGGCATTAGGCAGGGAGAGTTCTGTCTTGCAGAATAGCTGTTGGTTATTCAAAGGAATGTTAACACAACCTTATGAATGTTCAACTGTAAATAGTTGTAAGGAAGTGGAAATAGAATTACAGGAAGTCAGGGGTTAAACAGTAAGTGTTTGTTACTCCCATCAAAGTAAAGCCTATAAGTATTATTTTAAATTAATTGGATAAATATATAGTGAAGTTATGTTGTTTATTGCAAATCTGTAATTATTTGTAATTTGCTTCTTTTCAGTTTCACTCTTTAACTTTATAAAATCGAAATAAAATTGGAACAAGGTGCTATTTACCGACTCTACTGATATAAATATTTTGTAAAGTAAAGTTCGGCTGTGGTTTAGTTTCTGGTTCAAAGACAAAGACAACAACAGTACAATATACAAATTACAAAAGCACAATCATGACAAACCGTAAATGAAAGATATACTCAAAATACACCCCCCCAACACACACACACACACACTCAGAATCAGGAATGTACATGAACCAACAAATATAAACATAATATGCAACCTCTTATGGGTCAAAGGTTAACAAAAAGAAATAAGTCTTTAATGATAACATAAAAGTATCTAATGTCAGGGCAGACCTAATATAATACTATGTTATTCCATAGACAGGGAGCGGCCACTGCAAATGCCCGATCCCCACATCGACCTTGGCACCACTAACAGCATCTGGCTAATAAACTGCAGTGCTCTTGGTGCCATGTGAATGTGAATGAGTTCTGAAAAATAAGAGGGGGCCATTCCTTTTAAACATTTAAAACCAAATAACAAGATTTTAAAATCAATTCTGTAGTGGACCAGAAGCAAATAGAGCTAGGTCAGATTTGTAAGGTCTAGTCATGTTTGTGAGAGCCTGTCAATAGGTGAGCAGCAGCGTTCTGGACTAGTTGTAACAATGCCTGATCATACCTACATACAGAGAGTTGCAATAGTCCAATAGTTATAAAAGCACAAATGGCCTTTTCAAGAATCACTAAAGGAAAGAAAGGCCTTTACCTTCACTAAAAGTCTCAGCTGGAAAATACTTCATTTAACCACTGAGCTTAACTATTTGTCAAATTTGAATGAGTTGTGAAAAATCACACCTAACTGAAGATTTATGATGTATGGCAAGTGATGCAAGAATAACATCAAGGACACTCAAAATTTCCGGGCATCCATACATCACAATTTCATTTTTTTATCGTTACATTTAAGAAAGTCAAACACACATGAAGAGACTGTATTTTCCCACTCTGGTTTGATTGCAGTGACATAAATTTAAGAGTCATCAACATGGCAATGAAAAGAAAAGCCATAATTCCTGACAATCAGGCCTAAAGGAAGCATGTACTGTATATCAAAAAGAGAATTGGCCGAAGAATGAAAACCTGAGGAACCCCATAAGTAAGAGGAGCTCAAGAGAATGAAAACATATCTAGGTGAATAGAAAAACTACTCTTGTTTAAATAGAAATATACACCATTTAAGTGCATTTACCTTGGACACCTACAGTACATACTGTTCAAGATGGGATATAAGAATCAGATGATCCACAGTATCGAAAGCTGAGGCAAGATCCAGCAGTACAAGAATAGCAGAATCTCCAGCGTCAACTCTTACGCTTTAAAGGCACATAATCTGCCAACCCAAAACTTAATGGAAAGAGAAATGAAAAACCATAACCCATTCAAGTGTATTAAAAAAAAAATCTTATTTCTTAATCATTAAAGATTTCTATGTTGCTATATAAGACCTCGTCCTGTGGTGGGTTGGCACCCTGCCCAGGATTGGTTCCTGCCTTGTGCCCTGTGTTGGCTGGGATTGGCTCCAGTAGACCCCCGTGACCCTGTGTTCGGATTCCGCGGGTTGGAAAATGGATGGATGGATATATAAGACCTCCTTATATTTATTCTGCCCAACTCTGCTCATTTTCCCCCTTATGCTGTCTTCTCTACCACCTACCTCTGAATTGATCATCTTATTTAAATTCCTCTGTGTCCTCACAACCAATCACTGTATGCCAAGTGTGCCAAAACAAAACTACTTGCTTTGCCAAAGAATTCATATAGATGTAATATTTTATTCACTCCCATAACTGATGCTCTCATTTTCTGGTCTTAACACTAAAATTGCCACTACAGCAAAAATCAAATCATACTTTACTTCTCACTCTCACTCCCCATCATTACATCTCATTTAAAAGTCCAGACTAACAAATCAGATTCTCACCCACCCCATTAAGACTTTATCTACGTACAGTACTTAAACAAGCCCAAATGTGGCTGTGGCGGCACAGCTAGGCCATGGCCTAGCATAAAGTAGCATAGAACAGCAGTATTTTAATTGCTGCATGAAGATGTTACAAAGTAAGTTTAAATAGTCCCATCATTATGAAATGGAATACAAATGCACCTAGGGAAAACAAAACGTTACTTAGTGTGAGACGGGTGCAGCAAAATGACTTGAATTACAAAGTATAATAAAGTGCTGTAATATGATGTTTCAAAAATGTAATATTGCAAATATACAATAAAGTTTAACACCACACTGTACATGCACACTGCATATGAGAAAATCTTTGCATGAGTATAATGTTTAAAAAATGCAGGTGTACATTTTATTCACATGCCTGCCACACAAGTTTGCATGTAATCTATAATACTATAAGAAAGTGAGCAATGGCCATGCACATCAAAGCTTCTTCCATTTGTTAGACACACAAACCCCGGTGTGGGCTCAAACTTCCAGTGCTTGACAGCTAATGAAAATGGATGGATGGATATGTGGAAAATACTCCACCGTTATTAAATGTTATTGGATCATGTCAATGAGATGGTGATTGGCATCTAAAAGCCTCTTCAGATCAATCAATAAAATCCCCTGGAAATAAAATCAATAATTGTTTCTTACTGTCAACGACATTGCAACTGTCTCATAACTGTCAACTAGAAATGCATTCTGAAAAACCTGTGACAGTGCATTACCCTTACCATGATATTCAGATGAACATGATTAACGCCTGACAATCATCCACTGGTGCTACAAAAAACCTAGGATTTAGAAGGTCAAAAAGGTCTTTTGAGTTCTATTCATCACTGTTTCTGTTGTTATAGAAGAGAAAGACATCTTTGTTTTCTTGAGGCATAACGTATACATTGGGATATGTTGGACGTCAAGTTCAGTAAAAATGTGAGCCTTATGCAGTATGTGTATTCAATTACAAACCCCAAAATTATAAATCATTGTGCCTGCTGTGCTAATCTGCCTTTAAACAGGAAACATCCAAACTCTTTAGTATCACAGGGTTTAAATTTAATGCATCACAGTAATGAGGTGAATTCAAAAGAGAAAAATGTATGAAACATTTACATTTTAATACATATAATATTTGTGTACCTGTGTGAATTTAAATTGGTGTTGTGAGTAGTTTTTTAAATGGTGTATGCCTACTTGATAATTTAGACTTCAAAGAATAAAAGACTACAATTAGACTAAACTCAGCGACAAAAAGGAAAATGAATGAATCAAAAAATTAAAAAAAAAAAATGCAGTATCTCACAAAACTGAGTACATCCCTCACATTTTTGTAAATATTTTATTATATCTTTTCATGGGACAACACTGAAGATATGACACTTTGATAGAATGTAAAGTAGTATAACAGTGTACATTTGCTGTCCCCTCAAAATAACTCAACACTCTGTGATGTTAATGTCTAAACTACTGGCAACAAAAGTGAGTACACCCCTAAGTGAAAAATGTCCAACTTGTGCCCAATTAGCCATTTTCCCTCCCCAGTGTTATGTGATTCGTTAGTGTTACAAGGTCTCAGGTGTGAATGGGGAGCAGGTGTGTTAAATTTGGTGTTATTGCTCTCACACTCTGTCATACTGGTCACTGGAAGTTCAACATGGCACCTCATGGCAAAGAACTCTCTGTGGATCTGAAAAAAAGAATAGTTGCTCTACATAAAGATGGCCTAGGTTATAAGAAGATTGCCAACACCCTGAAACTGAGTTGCAGTATGGTGGCCAAGACCATACAGCGGTTTAACAGGACAGGATCCACTCAGAACAGGCCTCACCATAGTCGACCAAAGAAGCTGAGTGCACATGCTCAGCGTCATATCCAGAGGTTGTCTTTTGAAAATAGACGTATGAGTGCTGCCAGCATCGCTGCAAAGGTTGAAGGGGTAGGGGGGGGGCGGGGGGAGGGGTCAGCCTGTCAGTGCTCAGACCACACAGCGCACACTGCATCAAATTTGTCTGCATGGCTGTCTTCCCAGAAGGAAGCCTCTTCTAAAGATGATGCACAAGAAAGCCCGCAAACAGTTTGCTGAAGACAAGCAGACTAAGGACATGGATTACTGGAACCATGTCCTGTGGTCTGATGAGACCAAGATAAACTTATTTGGTTCAGATGGTGTCAAATGTGTGTGGTGACAACCAGGTGAGGAGTACAAAGACAAGTGTGTCTTACCTACAGTCAAGCATGGTGGTGGGAGTGTCATAGTTTGGGGCTGCATGTGTGTTGCTAGCACTGGGGAGCTACAGTTCATTGAGGGAAATATGAATGCCAACACGTACTGTGACATACTGAAGCAGAGCATAATCCCCTACCTTCGGAAACTGGGCCGCAGGGCAGTACTCCAACATGAGAACGACCCCAAACACACCTCCAAGACGATCACTGCCTTGCTAAAGAAACTGAGGGTAAAGGTGCTGGACTGGCCAAGCATGTCTCCAGGCCTAAACCCAATTGAGCATCTGTGGGGCATCCTCAAATGGAAGGTGGAGGAGCTCAAGGTCTCTTACATCAACCAGCGCCGTGATGTCGTTATGGAGGAGTGGAAAAGGATTCCAGTGGCAACTCCATGCCCAAGAGAGTTAAGGCAGTGCTGGAAAGTAATGGTGACCACACAAAATATTGACACTTTGGGCACAATTTGGAAATTTTTCACTTAGGGGTGTACTCACTTTTGTTGCCAGTGGTTTAGACATTAATGGCTGTGTGTTGAGTTATTTTGAGGGGACAGCAAATTTACACTGTTATTCAAGCTGTACACTGACTACTATACATTGTATCAAAGTGTCATATCTTCAGTGTTGTCCCATGAAAAGATATAATAAAATATTTACGAAAATGTGAGGGATGTACTCACTTTTGTGACATACTATACAATGCAACTCTGAATTTAAATCTCACATAACATAAGGCACTCAAATCCACTTACTTCAATGGAGGATCATTGAGGAGATAGATAGATAGATAGATAGATAGATAGATAGATAGATAGATAGATAGATAGATAGATAGATAGATAGATAGATAGATAGATAGATAGATAGATAGATAGATAGATAGATAGATAGATAGATAGATAGATAGATAGATAGATAGATAGATAGATAGATAGATAGATAGATAGATAGATAGATAGATTCCAGTGCTAGGGCTGTTGCCCGTTGAAAGTACTTCTGGGTAAAACACAGAAATCCCACATAACAGGGAGTATATCTCCTTGCAACACTTTCTAATGATACACACAGACTCCAGCAGGGCTGTGCTGCCAGACTACAATTCCCTGCTGGTGCCGATATCGAGGGACGCTTCCATTTGGTGATGGCTGGAGGTTTCAATAAACATTATATATGTCTGGTCACAACGCCGGCTTCCCGCTCATGTAAGGAACATCTTCTCTTCAGGCTGGGATGTCCATCCATCCATTAGATAGAAGCTTTGTCTGGGTGCGACATCCTTCCCTCTCTTGGTCTGGATGCCTTTCTGTCCACTTGGGGCCTCCCGTCCGGGTAAGGTGTCTTCCCAATTTCTTGTCCGGTTACCCAGCCATCTCTTGTGTCAGCTACTATACAGTGGAACCTCGGTTTGCGAGTAACTTGGTTTACGAGTGTTTTGTAAGATGAGCTAAAATTTTTAATACATTTTGACTTGATAAACGAGCGAGGTCTTGCAATACGAGTAGTATGCATATGCTTTGTCTGCTGAGCGTCATGTGATCACAACTGAGCTGATGGTTCTTCTCTCTCTCTCTCGCTGCGGGATTGTGGGCAATCGTCTCTGTTGTGATGTGAGATTTTACATATAACTTGATGAATATTTTGTACTGTATATCTTTATTTGTAATTTAGACAAAGCAATGTAATTTAGTGTTTAACCCCCCCCCCCCCCTTAGGAATGGATCTGTTTGAATTTTACGACAGGATTTGGGGGATGTGTGTATTAAACCAGTTTGGCAAGTGTTTCCTTGCTAAAGTCATTTCTACCCCCGCAAATGGGCTAAGGTGTACTTTAACATATAGTTTGGGGGCAGGTGTTAAGATGTTCTATTTCCCCCATTGGTCTGAAGTATGGCTGTTTGGAATTGGCTTGGTTCAGAAGCCTTTAAGTACCATGATGTGCTATTGGCTCTCGGGGTTGGACAGAACATCTATAAATGTATGTGTTTAACCTCAGTATCTCTCTCTTATCTCTATCCTGAAGAGAACACAATGAACAGCACAGCTCAGCAGCCATTTTGAACAGACATGTGGCTGAAAGTCTGTGTGCCACCTGAACTACATATCATCATTTAATCAGGTTGTATGGTTGCAAATATTCAAATATACTTTGCATTTTGTTATTATTTATGAATATTATCAATAATACTAATACATTGTTTAAACTGTAACTTAACTTCTGCTTGTCTTTTACTACATCTAATTGCCTAAGGTTATAGATATAGAAGGGAAGGTGGGGATAAGTTATATACAATAATACCTTATAAACAGTGGTAAGTCTGTGAGATTAGGCATTCTAAGGCTACATATTAATAATACAAAAGGGGAAAGTAGAGCAATATATATTACTCTACCAAGACAAAAAAATTGGCGTAGTCGGCAGGACTTTGCGGTAAACATTGTTTTGCACCTTGTCAGACAAAACATTTGGCGTAGTCGGCAGGATTTGGGGGATATGTGTTTTAAACCAGTTTGGCAAGTGTTTCTTTGCTAAAGTCATTTCTACCCCCGCAAATGGGCTAAGGTGTACTTTAACATATGGTTTGGGGGCAGGTGTTAAGATGTTCTATTTCCCCCATTGGTCTGAAGTATGGCTGTTTGGAATTGGCTTGGTTCAGAAGCCTTTAAGTACCATGATGTGCTATTGGCTCTCGGGGTTGGACAGAACATCTATAAATGTATGTGTTTAACCTCAGTATCTCTCTCTTACCAACCAACATATGATGAAGAAGCATCTCTCTTGCTAACCTGTGATGATGAAGAGAACACAATGAACAGCACAGCTCAGCAGCCATTTTGAACAGACATGTGGCTGAAAGCTGAGCATCAATGATGCCTTAACTAGAGACATTTAAATAACCAGAAGACTGTGTGCCACCTGAAGTACATATCATCATTTAATCAGGTTGTATGGTTGCCAATATTCAAATGTACTTTGCATTTTGTTATTATTTATGAATATTATCAATAATACTAATACATTGTTTATACTGTAACTTAACTTCCGCTTGTCTTTTACTGCATCTAATTGCCTAAGGTTATAGATATAGAATGGAAGGTGGGTATAAGTTATATACAATAATACCTTATAAACAGTGGTAAATCTGTGAGATTGGGCATTCTAAGGCTACATATTAATAATACAATAGGGGAAAGTAGAGCAATATATATTACTCTACCAAGACAAAACAGTCTCCTATTCTCCGTCTGAGTTGGCGTGCCTCACTCATATAGTCAACATCCATACGAGCGTATACTGTTTACTACAGCATTGTGGCTCTGTGTGTGTGTGTGTGTGTGTGTGTGCATGCACGCGCGTGCGTGTGTATGCTGTGACGTGCGAGTCCCCGTCTTGCACCCCAAAACACGAAGCTGAGTCTCAGTACTTTAGCAACACCAGCATTATTCAGCTTGAAACAGCAACAGCGCGGTTATTTATTGTAGCGGGATCTGCCACTCTCCAATAAACAGACAAAGCAGTCAGGCAGGGTCATGGCCAAGTAGTACTGTGCCCTGCGCATTTATAATGTTCCTTGTTCCTTGTATCACCCATCGACGGCAGGTGCTTATAGCATGTCCGCGATCTTTTCGGATTCGCTTTTACGGCGAATTTATTGCTTTGGGATGCTCTTCCATGTGTCGTCCCGTTGGGTGGAATCCCACAAGAGTTTAGAAACTCATTCACACCAGCCATGATTCTTTTCAAAGGTAAAGTGTAGGTTAATTTGTTTTATGTATTTTTACTTTATATTTTGTATTAATCATTTTTATATGAATAGTTTTGGGTTGTGGAACGAATCATCTGAGTTTCCATTATTTCTTATGGGGAAATTCACTTTGATATACGAGTGCTTTGGACTGCAAGCATGTTTCCGGAACGAATTATGCCCGCAAACTGAGGTTCCACTGTATATGGTCTGAACACACACCAGAATGACTAAAAAGAACGTAAAAAGAAAGAATACCTCTGAATTGGCAGTCACAGTCACAGTGAGGCATTATACAAGCGTATTGCTGCTGGTATAAAGGATCCACAGTAGTATTCTTGACACACTTCTGCTTTATAATTTATTGGCCTAAAGTCCTCAGTGTTAGTGTGTCAGAGAGAGAATGTGTAGTATTGTTCATAATATCACTCAGTTTTGTTTTAATTCTCTTCTCTGCTACTAGCTCCAAGGGGTCCAGAGTGTCTCACATAACTGAGCCTGTAATTTTAATTAGCTTGTTGATTTGGTGGAAATCTTTTTAAGTGATGTTACCAGCCTAGTACATCACAGTTATAGAAAATGTGAAGGATGTTACTTACCATATTAAAGGACTGTATTCCCCTACGGAAAAATAGCCTGCTCTGCCCTTTCTTATATAATTTCTCTGTGTTATGAGACCAGTCCAGCATGTCATTGATGTGGACCCCAAGTATATGCAACACACCTCCTCTACATCCACTTCCTGAATAGTCACTAGACATGGAGGCTCTTTGGTGCAGCAAAAATCAGTTTTGCTGATGTTAAGTTGTACATATTTCTTTCTGCACCAAGAAACAAAGTTTTCCATCTGACTCAGCTACTCTGATTTATCCCCCTTATCAATACACCTCATATGTGCAGAATCATCTGAAATTTCTGCAAGACATGACATGTTGTAGCTAATCCCGACAACACTTAGTGGAGGATAGGAAGCAGCCCTTAACTTGGTACCGGTCCACAAACACTCATACCCACAAGTACATTTGTGTCAATTTAGAGTGCCCATTTAACCTAACCTGGACATCTTTAGAGATGTGGGATGAAAATCGGACTACTTGGAAAAAAAAACAGAAATGGGAAGTGCAAACTATACACTGACAATGACCAAGTGGAGGGTTCAAACCCAGGACACTGGGCCGTGAAGCAGAAGGGCCAATCACTTCCCGACCCAAAATCAAATAAACATTTACTAATAAATACATATATATTTATTATTATATGTATTATTAAGTAGTGTTGCAATCTGATTCTTGAATTGTGTTTTTTTGCCAATTCAGTTCTTCTGTTTTTGAGAGCTACTATATTAGATTTGAGAGAGTGAATAAAGATTTTGTCCTTTTTAATGAATCTGAGCGTTTGGGGTTTAACCATATTTTAATGGTTTATCATAATATAAAAAATGTTGAGTATTCTGAAGTCATTAGTTTCTAACTTTAATGATTAGCCAGAGTACTACTTTCTGGTTTCAAATAATCTTAGTGGTAATTCAAGTCTCTGAATTATTGATGTATTAAGTAATGAGAATCTTCAGGTGTTCATTTTTTCCTATCTGTAAATCAAGGATTCATGGTTAATCATCTTCAAGTCTGATGGTTAAGGCTTTCTACTTAATGGTATTTAATCTTGTTAAGCAATAAAATAGTTTCTTTAACCCATAATGGCTTGCCTCTCTTTTATCATCCTATTCATTTTAATAAAACATCTTCATTGCCCAAGTGCTTGGATCCTCCATTCATATCTGGAAGAATTATGTTAAACCACGACAAAGAGTCATCATACTCATGAGGTGCCTGCTCTCTTGGGTTATCTTATGCCTAAATGTAATAAAATAAACTTACAGTTGGGCAAGAAGAACAGTTCTCTAGGACCACAAGCAAGTGAATGTGATTCACTTTATGACACCATTGTTAGTTCGTTTCTCTGAAGGTCAATTTGTTTCTGTTTTCATCAAAACTCTCAGAGATATTAGTCAGACAAATGACTCTTAAATTGTAACATTTTTAATTTGAAGAGTAAGTTATTTCTATGTTTTAGAAAGATATTTCACTCTGGCACCTCACATATCTGACCAGAAAAATGTGGATTTTGAAAATTAAAGAGATGAATAATCAGCGTGACACCTCAGCACCACACTAGTTCAGATGGAATGGAACAGTGTGAAGTTTTTATTTTAAGGTGGCTAGAGTGCCAATTCTAGAGTGCCAGGTTTTTCCCTGCAGGTTGGAGGGCCTGCATGTAAGGCTGGATGCAGATTAACGCCATACCAGGATGGAGCAATTGCAGGTTAAGGGCCTTGCTCAAGGCCCCAATGAAGTAGAGTCATTTTTTGGCATTTACAGGATTTGAACCGAATAAGCAACACACATTTATCAAGAGATAAAGATTGACCATACATTAAAATATTTGTGTAAGCATTTAAATTACACTATTTTTGTGCTTAAGGAGGTCTACTGTAATATGCTATACAGAACACAAAAAACTCATAAAATTTTTTTTTTATATTATAGCACATGGCTCAGAAAGCCTTAATAATTTGATAATTTGCCTTAAATCGCAAACTTGTACAAAAGCATTCATACATCCCATCCATATGTCCATTTTATGAATACATTCTTCCAGGTCAAGTCGCCCCTCATCCTCCTACACACAGCAGTATCAACTTACAAATATTCAGCACATGCCAAAAATCTTGGAGAAGAAGTGAGAAGTGACACAGCAGGTCCCCAATACTGTAACTAAAGGCTCTGCCATCTGCGATAAATTTGATTATCCTCAGAAAGACAAGATTGCCGTGCCTTGTGATCACCAAGTATAAGTCTGTTGTACTGAACACAAAGGAGAGAGAAACTAATGAGAAATACTTTGAAAAAGAGAAGTCTATTTAATTATTGGCAAACTTTTATTTTGTATGTTTTTTCAAATAAATAAGATATTTAAACAGGTGGCATCGCTCAGATTAGAACGTTAGGAATAAGAAAGTTGATTCACTGAAACAATGAGCACTACTTTGCTTGCATACACAATATTCATCCACTCACTTTCTGAGTCCAGTTATTCCAAGGTAGTAACTGTATTCCATCACTGGATAAATCCACATCTTTATCATTGTATTTTATTTATTGTTCTTCGCAAACTACCTTAAATGTCAATAGCAAGTTTTAGAACTTTTTTCATAATTTCCTCTATAGGTGCTAATCTCTCCTTACTCTGAATTAGTTTAAAAAGGTTCAGTAATGTATTGCACAATTATGCTGTAGGTAAACTTTCTTTTACCCAACCATCCATTTAGTGAACCTTCTAAACAGTTAAGGGTCACAAGGGCCAAACAGCTTTATAACCAGCTTTGGGTGCAGTGTAGAAAAGAAACCATACATTGGGTAAAGAACGTCTGCACATTCACCCATATGAGGCCAACTTAGAGATGCAAATATATGTACACTATACAAGATAAATTCTTTTGTTTCTTGCAGAAGCGATTCCCACATCACCCATATGGTATATCATAATGAACTCTGAAATTAAATCATTATTCACTGCCAACATTTCTCTTAGGTTTAGAACTGGCGTCCTATTTTCCATCTATTTTACTGGCAGAAAGATAAATTGTTTTTAGGAAGGAGAGATGGGACACTAATTCTCATGTTATTCAGATTGCTGCACCTAACAGATTTTGTAATTCGTCACAAGATCTGTTTCAAACAGTGTAATCAGAAATAAAAAATTTAAAACACATACCTGTACAGAGTAAAAATTTAGACCACCAACAGGTCCCAGTAATTGTGAGTACGGACCCACAAGTTATACAACCCATGTTTATGGACTGTTTGGTAGCTCTTGAAGACATTAGAGAATCAGCAGTGCAATATGCCTGCGGGCAAACAAAGCAATTTTTTTTCAGTATTTGTTTGGTCTGATATTTTGTATTCAGATCGACCGTTTTACACTTGCAGTCTAAGTAAGGCCGTGATAAGCCTTTTTTTTCAACCCCAGACCCTAATCCATGCTGTTGTTTTATTTCACACAACATTATATGAAAGGGGGAGTCACATTGTGATGGCTTTCATAAATCTTGGGCTTTTTCATCTTGCTTCTTCTAGAACCTGACACAGAATATTAAGCGCAACCTTTACTACAAGAAAACTGCTAGAACTTTGTAGTTTCCTTACAGTCTAAGGTAATGTCTCCTTCAGGTCACCAAACTCTTGGCTGCCCTTCATTTTCCAAAGAAGGCTCAATGCCCTGATATGGATGTCCCTGCTGGTGACAGTTCCTATGGGAATGCCATGCAGAACCTTCTGATGGATCGCACAAACACCCTGAATGCAATCATGTAAATTAAATTTACTGAACTTAGAACTAAAATCATTGGTATTAAAGGAGAGCTGGCAAAAATTATCAGGGAAATTCATTTTCTGCTGTCTTATGTCTCTCACCATGACTCAGAAATACATGATTTCTGGCTTGAACTTGGCACCCTGAAAATGAAAATGGCTGACCAGGAATACAGTGCGTGCCAAGACAGCATTCAGATTTTAGGACTTAGGGCGTTGAGCTAGATAATTTCACTTGTTTCTATCCAAGATGTGGCCAAATGGTTTCCAAACCTTTCTGACTTCACCTCTGAGATAACAAAGGCACATTGGATATATTCAGGCTGTGCTGACTTTCCTAGGCCTCATTCTGTAATCATTACATTTTTAAGATTCACGGATTGGCAGCACACCCTGAAAGAACCTTGTTGTATTCAGGATGTTATGAATAAAGATTCATGTTTTCATTTTTTTCTTGTTACAGTGCAGCAGAGGGATTTGATGGCCTCTGCAGTTAGGAAAGCAAAAGTAGCTAACCTGTAGTCGGGTACTTCTTTACCTGGCAAAACAGAAGTGAATCCACATTTGAGTGCACTCCCCGTTAGACTCTGCTGAGGTGGCTCTTGCAGTGACAGATAAATTAATCACTAATCGCACCTTTCCAAAATGATACACATCGCTTTGTTATCCTGTTTTTGTGCTAAGCCTTAGTGTGTTAATTTGTTCCTGGTTTCATAAGTGCACACTTTGTTTGAGCTTATTGAAATTCATGTACTCTTTGTACTGTATATCACTGGGATGTTTTTTTGTATTGTTCAGAGTTTTGTTTATTATAATTCCCCCGAAATTATCTTTATCTGTCTCATTCTGGCAATTCATTTACATGCTATTGGCATAATGCGGTATTGACTGTCTTCCTTTCTGAAACGAGAGCATGGGTTCGAGCAACTGGGAAACCAGGACACTTGGATTTCCTCATTTTTGCTAGCTGTCTCCTTTGTGCCATACTATGTTACTTTTTTTTTTGTTCTTTATTTCGCCTTATACAATTTCTTGTATTAAGAATTTGTTAGTTTTTGCATACCCCTTGAGGTCAGAGCCAACAAAGGTCTCAGTTTCCCCTAATCTTTGGCTCTTTATCAATTTTATGCTCAAAGGAGCCGGATTGAATATTAGTGCAATAGCTTCCACTAAATATTGATGTATATATAATGAGGTAAGTGAATCTATCCACTTCTGGGCCAGCCTACCCCTGTCCTTTCATTCCCACTAGGGTGAAATGTAGCCCCCCACTTTAATTTCGTGAACTCAATGACTCTACTTTCTCCCCCTTCCAAATGGATATATCAATAATTTCCAGATTTTTATGGAATGGCAGTAAACCCAATTTTAGACATGTAACATTAATTTGACGTAGGTTCAACCGGGGGTTGTCTCTGCCTGATATGGAGCATTACCACTGGGGCTTCATTGTATTTGGTCTTGTCTATACTTTCCTTCATTCATTTTCACTCTTCACTGTCTAGCGGGGGCTCTCTTTGTTCACTTGAAAATTAAGTCCTATATAATTTTATTGATCCTGTCATCTCCTATGCCCTCCATATTTGGCATTGTGTGGAGAGAAATATATTTACAGCAGTGAAATGGCATGTTTGCATCCATATTTTTCATAACCATGCCCTTAACATTGGTGGCCATCCATGTGTTTACCGAATTTTAGACTGTAGGAATTAGTAAACTTGGTCACTCGTTTAATGGAGCATTTTTCTCTTACTTTCTTATCTCTTTTTCTTTTATTTACAAATTTGTTCATTGTTAAGAACAAGCTGTATCTCATTTCTGTGCTGTACAGGTTCATTATCTTGACTCCCTATCTCGCTCTTTCTCCTCACCAAGAGCCAGTCTCCAGCCTCTATACTATATTATTTAATTCTGCTTATTAACCTCTCACTTTAATTTCAGTTTGGCTCAGAGTCCTTTCTCCTCCTTCTACTTCTCCTGCCTGGGTGACCATATCTCATAATTTAACATGCTTTTCCCGGAATCCTATTACCAACAAACCCAATTAAACTTTGTTCATAGACTTTACCCTTCTCCCTGTAAGCGCTATCTGATGGAGCTTTAGCCTATACTTTTTGTCACTTTTGCTCATCGGGTGTCCCAGGCACTTTTCTCCACATGCTCTGGTTATGCCCTCCTGTGTTTCCCTTTGGACCTTTGTATCTCTTTACTTGTCTTCTTTCCTGTCTGTTGATATTCCACTATTTCCTGAAACTCAACATCTTCCGATCTATTTTCCCTACATCTCACCTCTTACCAGCAGAACCTTATCTGTTTAGACACTCTTGCTGCTAAACCTCTCATTGCTTCACATTGTAAATCCCCTGACACTGTCACTAATTATTACTGAGCATGTACATTTTACAATTTATTACAAACTAGCTGTGTTACCCAGCTTTGCCCAGGATATTTTCTAATCAATGGACATCAGTTATACCGTCAGAAGCACTATACAAACATCCATGAAAACTGTTGAGGACTGGTGTACCACTGTTTAGTCCTTTAAATCCTGAATGTCTGCTACTTACTAATCCTACTGTTGATGCAATGCTTCCCGACTCAGGATGGGGCTGGTGCTAGGATGGGGGAGGGAATTATGATTAGGGTGAGGATTCTATTACAAATGTTATGTAGAATATTCAAAACATAATTGATCACAAAAAAATTACATAAAAGCAGACTAACTGTTCTTGCATTCAAATATATATAAGTCAGAAATTACACACATAAATAAACACAAATTGTACAATATGAATACATTAGCATATTTGAAATGTCTAGTAGATCCTGTTTAGTAAAGTGGAAAAAAATCAGTTGTATGGGAAATGTAAACTTTTGTAATGTGTTGGTCTTCATGCTGTACCCTATGGATCATAAATCTGGGTCATCTATTGTACCAACCAACCTGGTTGAATCCTAGAGATGTAAATGAGTGTAATGTAATGGATACCTATTAAATAGAAGAGATGGGCAAGATTGGAGGGTTTGAGTGGTGGCTATTTACATAAGACAGTATTTAAATATTTTCCGGATGTGTCTGCTTCAAATAGGAAATGAGCCACATCTTACTGAGGGTATTTAGATTCAAATTGGAAGCAGAAGCACAGAGGTATGGCATGTAACAGGATCAATGTTTTACTTTATGAGGATATCAAAAGGAAGGTTAGATAGTAATGAAGGCTTTGATAGCTGAAATATAAACTGAAAAACCAATCAAATTGTGGAGCAGAGAACCAAAGGTTCATCGATAGAATCAATTATTGATTTTCAACCCAGTAGGTTATAACACTAATGGCAGGTGAAACTTGTCTAGATTTATTATTATGTAGTTTGCTATAGTAAGCTTCATGCTTGTTTGGCAGATACAAAAATCAGTTTGAGAAGAGGCAGCATTGTCTGAAAGAAACAAAATAGAATTATATCTTTTAGTTATGAAGATGGAGCAGGTTTGAATGTATATTAAACACAATGTCAAGCATGCTAATCTTACAATTTAGAAGCATTTCAGAGAGTTCTGGGGTTAACCAGTAAGTAGTTATACAAGAAATCTAATATATAAAGTTTCTTTGTTGATGAGATCTTATCGGAAATAAATAATGTGCATGTTTTATGTGTATAATCTTCTGTCTAGCACTGCCTCTGCGGTTTATTGGTGTCTGTGCACTTGACCATCTCTTGTGTTGCCTTTCATAGTGGGTGGTAGCCTCCATCTCATTTTGTGTAAAGTTCTGTATGAAGCAGGCAGGTCTCCTAGGCAAGTAGCTTATGTGCCATGGAAAGTGATGCGCAAATATTGTCAGCAAGTGGCATTTCCCCCTTTGCCTGCGGAAGGCTTAATATGTACAGTAACTGTAGTCATAGATTGTCTTTTCTTGGTGATGGAATGGGATCTCTTTCTAAATAAGGAACAGCAGTTAGTATGTATTTATTATTTATGTCAGCAGCTATCTAAAATTCGATGTCAAACTTATTGGGTTTCCTTGACTTGCCCTGGTTAAAATCTATCCTTATTTACAACATGATGAAGTTCGGTATGAAGTATCTGATATAGCGGCAAAGCTCTAAGTCTAGAAAGTCAGTATCAAGGAGAAAGGCAAATACTCAAGATGGCACATCATGGATGGAGTAAGCCACAAGCTAAGAGCACAATTATTATTATTATTATATTATTGCTGTTTTATAATGTTTGCATCATTTTTTGCATATTTCTTTGTTGTTAAGATCTCATAGGAAAAAAATATTTGTTGCCACATAACAATACATCGTATGTGTACCAAACTGGTGGAAGGTCAAACTAAACACTTTCTAGGAAGTAGCATTTTTGGACACCATTTAACAAATTTTATGATCAGCTTTCAAAGACTGAGCACCCCACTAAACAAAAATAACATGTAACATTCTTACAATCTAAAAATACATACTTAAGGAGCAAAAAGCAAAGAAAGCAACACAACATACAACTTAACAATAAGCAAATCTATAGAAGAAACAACAAGCAAAAAACACACCAAATCAAAAGTGGCACTGAATTCCACAAGACACCTAAATTTCCACCCCATTCAGCATTTTCTTTTTATGTCAGTTTATGAGCATCAGGCTTTTGTGAAAGGCCCTGTTTTCAAGTGTCACATTTGTTTGAAGACTGCACCATCTATGGGGGAGAGACAAAGTGGCAACTGCCCCAAACAGTACTGGAGCAAAGCTAGAGAAATGTTAGGATGGCAAAAATGAGATGAAAAGTCCTTACTTGACTGCATTTCAGTCTGTACTTTACTCTAGGACACTAAGCATACATTCAGGCTTTAGTTAAACATGACTGAATTCCAAATTTTTGTCTCTCTATCTGATTTATTTATATAACTTTTCAAATGAATTTTCCAACAATTTAAATCTGACATGACTGTGCACTAATATTTATCCTGAATTTGCAAAATTAATAAAAATTAATCAATCAGTCAGATCTTACCTAACAGATAACCTAGAATACCATATACATGCTAACATTCTGACATTCTGACTACAAATTGTTGGCAGTGCAGGATGTAAGAAAATTCATCAGGTCATGATAGCAAGTGCTCAGAGATACATTTGAGCGGGACTGTCACTATACAGATAAATGTTTGAAGAGCAGCCTACACAATTTTTAGCAAGGTGTCTGTCTACTTCATCTGCAGCAGAACAGGTAGTTTACAATGATGATGACAGCAAAATCAAAATCTTATCATGCAGCTCCGTAAATTGGATGGACAGGGGTAGGTAGGCAGGTGAGGTAAGTGCTCTTTGAAGAACCCTCAGGGAGCCAAAAAAAAATAAAAAATAGCTGGAATCTGAAACTGAAAGAAAGGTGAGTGGGAGCAAGTTCAGAAATAACTGTCTTTCTTGGGTAGTCAATTTATAAAGGAATGAGAGACCCAGTGGTTACAATATCGCCACTGTTAGATTCATTAATTTAGCAGGCTGTGGCCTAAGCAATATGAAGGCTTAGCATATTGCATCGTTGGTTTGAAATAAAGAAATAAAGATGTCTGGTTTGGGTTTACCTACTTTGTATATGTATATGTGTGTGTGTGTGTGCGCGCACGTGTGCGTGTGTGTGTGCGTGTGTGTGTCTGTGTCATTGCTGCCATCCTCGTACTTGCTACAATAGAAAATATAAATGTTTAGGTCCCAGAAATAAACTGACTAACCTAGCATAATCACAAAATTAAATGAAATAAAAGTATAATGATTATTTCTGAACATTTACCCATGACTCCTGTTTACATTATTCTTACCAATGTACAGTATATATGGAAAGGTGCTATATAAATAAAATGTATGATGATGATGATGATGATAATTATTATTATTGCATGTAAAGAAGGTAATATCACTATCCAGTCAATGAACAACAAATGTGAAAAATGCAATCAAATAAGTCATAGATTATTATAAACAACAGAGGACAATTTTTGTGGAGTTTAATGTAAAAATGAATGCAAGCTCATTTTATAAATGCTAACACTTTGAATTAAATCGTATTTTAGCAATACATTTAAAGCCTAAAGTTGCAGTCTTGTTTCTGTACTGATCATTTAATTGTATTTTGTGGTGTTCTTGTCTCCTATTCTACAGCAATTTGAGATTTATTATTATTGTTGTTGTTGTTGAATTATTATCTATATTATAGTCTTTGATTTTTTTACCTTTTCCAAATGTTTATGACGAGTCAGCGCCCATGACTGCAGCTCACCTGCTTCTCTTAAGCAACTTTTCACCAGTCATAAGCACTTCACTGTAGACATAAAGCAAGCAAATTATTTTGCTCAACTGGAAGAATCCTAACTCAACTCTTTTAAGTCAGTAGGTAACTGATGTTATATATTATCTGAAATTGGAAAAAAAAAAAATCAAATTGAGGAAGCAGATTCTCGCCCATCTTTTTTATTCTATTTATTTTGATTTATTTATTTATTTGCATATTTTTACTATTATTAAAGTTTTAAGTTTAAAGCTGGCCTAACTCTCTTTCTCATTGGTGGAGGTTGATTTGTTTCGAACCTAGTTTTGTTAAACTTGATTTGCTTATATGGAATATTATCTGATTTTAATAAAATTAATAAAATGTTAAAGAATAAATAAATAACTATAAATAATTAGAAGATATATGATATATATTCAAATATGTTTGATTATAAACTTATTATTATTGTGAGCATTGAATCTTTATTTTTGGTTAATTTGACAGTTCTACAACAGATTTATTTGTCCTTTATTGAAAGTCAAAACCTCATTTTGAGCAGCACTACAATGAGTGAGAGAAGGTGGGTCTGCTGCTCCATGTAGGAAGCACAGTGTGTATATGTGTGTGCCTACATTAGTCATTTGGACTGTACTCACTGTCAAATGAATGAGCAAGCAGAAAATATTGAGAGAATTGTTACTACAGTAGTAAGTACTGGTATTGTTTCAAAATTTCAGAATCAAGGTATTTTTGACAACAATCCTGGCTTTAGATTTTTTGTTCCTGACTACAATTTTTGGTTTTGGTGAAGACTATTGATCTTTAGGACTCCCAGTTATGAATTTTGGAAAATCGTTTTGATTATGTTTAATTTCCTTATCCTTTAATAATTTCAAATTTTCCTCTTCCCACCAATGACAGAACAGATTGACAACTTGGAGGGGCAACAGGAGCCCTAATTAGGTGCTGATTGTAACTCTTAGTAATGTAGTTACCTGTGGCCAATTTAAATCACCTATTGCCACAATGTTTGCTAATTTTAACTCTAGTTTTAAGTCCCTTTTGTGCCTTTTTCAGTTTTATTTTTTTCAGTTTGTGGTCTTTTAACCATTGAATCTTTGATCCTATTGTTTTGCCTTATGCTTATTGTACAAAGACAGTGAATGATAACAATAAAGTCAAAAATAGCACCTTACTCCACTGAAAACATATGGCATCTTAATTTACATAAATTTTCAGTTTATTTCAAAATAGCCACTTTGAAGTTACAAGGCAGCTTTGAAGTTATTTGTGCTGAGTTGCCATTTTGTAAAGAATAAAACAGCAAAAAAGCAAGCAAGATTAGCCAAACTGGTGGTGTAACCTAGCAGAGGTGCTACTTGGCACCGGGTTCATATATAAGTTATACTGTCGTCTTCGACTCATTGGACATCTAAAAACATCCAACAGTAGGGTCAAAAAACCTTCACTCAATTTTGAGCCTCTCCAGAGACTTCCCAGATGAGAAAGCTACCCTGTACATATGACAACACTGCTACTATTACTGCTAATATCTTCATTTGTCCTTCCAGTGCAGTTGCTTTTGTTACATTGCTAACTCACCCCCTAATTTTGCTCAGCTGGTAGAGCACCATAGCTCATTATTTTCCTGCTGTTTGAGGACATGCTAAACAATTTAAAATTATTAGAAAAAAATGAATATTTATTTAACCCCATTTTTCAGAAAAAGCAAGAGATATATTGTACAGGTTTTTTATGTTTGCATATGCATGTGTAAAGTATACAGTTTGAAGTGTCATATTTCTGTGTATTTTGTACATTTGCTGAATAAAGTGATTATTGAAACATGGCATTTTTTCAATGTGGTTCTTTTTTAAACATGGAAAAAGGATAATGTACAATAAGCATAATAACTGTATATTTTTGCATTGTGCTTCTCAAAAAATGAATAAAGATACAACTGTAGCACAGTTTGAAAGAAAATAGCTTTAGATAGATAGGTAGATAGATAAATGTCTAGCTAGATACATCTATCTATCTATCTATCTATCTATCTATCTATCTATCTATCTATCTATCTATCTATCTATTTTTACATAAATGACAGTAAATAACAGTTTTTCCCCTGATATCAATACAATCTCCTTGATATAGTAATTCAAATTTCATTGTCAGAGCAGACTTCATATAGCTCTGTTTTTTGCTGTATGAGTTTGAAGGTCATTTTAAGTACTTTGTATTAATAATAAATTAGCACTCCTTTACCCGACTACAAAATTTTTACTACTTTTTTACTGAACATGTAATGTTGTAGTTAACAAAACCATGACTGGAGAGCACGTTTCGCTATTTAGATGTGCAATGTGTAGGATCATCCATGGGGAACTTTATAAATTTATTTTAAATGCATGCCATGTTTAAATAGACACATAACACACAATAAGATCAGTTTATTTGCAGGGATAAATTAGCACTCCTTTACCCGACTACAAAATTTTTACTACTTTTTTACTGAACATGTAATGTTGTAGTTAACAAAACCATGACTGGAGAGCACGTTTCGCTATTTAGATGTGCAATGTGTAGGATCATCCATGGGGAACTTTATAAATTTATTTTAAATGCATGCCATGTTTAAATAGACACATAACACACAATAAGATCAGTTTATTTGCAGGGATTTGGAATCAAATAAGCGTAGCATGTGAAAAATCGAATGTGGAAATATACCCTTTGTTGTCCCATGAAGAGACTATCCTGTGCATACTCATTTGCACAAATGAAATATCTAAAACATTTTAAATTATATTCAGAGACAATTAGTATGTGAAAGACAGCTGTTGCAAATGAATAAAGATGTCGTGGTTAAATTTCACTAAAAACACATCTTCAAACTAATGCTGAGGCTCTATTAATATTGTTATACTTCTAATGACTATTTTGACCTTTTGTCTTTATCAGTATTCAGTTGTGACGGTCTCTTCACACCAAGACCAATGAGATTTGCCACATGATGAATTCATTTTGTCTCGGCAACAGTATCTTTTGACACCATAGCAATGTGTCTGTGTTGGAAAACACTAAGAAACATTTATTTCCTATTTATTCTATGAGTGTCAAAGGAAACTGCACAAAGCCACATTTTAAACTTTATTGTCTAAAAATCAAAAATTGGATATTTACAATCAATTGCACAAGGGGGCAATAGATAATATAAACTTATGAGATTTCATCCTCTGATTGAAATTTATTTCGGACACAGTATTTGCATGCAAAGTACATTTATGCAGTTAGTTCATGGAAAAAATTACAGGTGTAATATGGGCATCATCAGCTTCTATGCAGATCTGTCTCTTTAAGGCCGATTGATGGCTCAGGAGTCTGGTAGTCAGACCTCCAGCTTTATCTTACTACAATTATCCTCAGAAGAGATTCTGAGACATAGAGGAGAGTGACTCTGGGAGAAACTTTACAGCCACTTCACAACCATAGACATTATGAGTGTAGAGTCGGGTAAGCCATTGACTGGTGGTAAACACTTAACTGGTGAAAGGATGAAAGGCACCAGAGGCAGAAGAAGGAGAGAAAAGTGCTAGTGGGCAATAGGGCAAGCCAATCGCTGAGGTACTGAGAGACAAATACATATGCTGAAAAACCTAAGTGGCAGGTTGCAAGTTCATTATTTTTTTGTTATTCTGTATTCATTTTGCTCCCTGTATTCATCCCTCTTTTTGTAAATTATCACATCTGTTTTACTTTGTTTTGCTTTCTATAGCATAAATGAAAGTTTAACCTTGCCTCAAGAAAGAACCTGGTTTTCTACTGTATAAAAAAACATTTTCAGACACATTTATTCCAGTCAATTGAGGGTCATGGGACGGCATTTAATCAGGTGGGAACCATTTCTGGATAGAGAGGCAGTCAAACACATGGCCCACTCATGAATACACCCACCCAAGACCAATTTAGATCCTTTAATTCACTTCACACACATTTTTGGGGTTTGATCATAGGAAAAGTGCTATATAAATAAAATGTATATTATTATTATTATTATTATTATTATTTTATGGAAGAAAAACTTGAATATCCAGAGGAGAACAGAGGCAGATGCAGAGTGGAATATTACGACTCTTTACAGACAATTGACTGGGTAATTGCTGGATCAGAATGGAGAACATGCTGGGTATCTCTGGCACTGCCCTCCAGTGGTTCAAGTCCTATCTGACTGATAGGCAAACGTTTGTTAGTCTTGGCAACAGCAGATCCAGCTCAGCACCAGTCACACAAGGAGTTCCACAGGGCTCTGTCCTTGGCCCTCTTCTCTTCTGTATTTATATGCTTCCCCTTGGCCATATTATTCATAGCTATGGACTGGGTTTTCATTTTTATGCAGATGACACTCAACTCTATTTCAATGTCAAAAGTGCAACTTCATCAGAGTTTTCTCAGCTCACAACTTATCTCAGTGAAATTAAAGCCTGGATGGAGCAAAACTCTTTAAAATTAAATTGCAACAAAACTGAACTCCTGCAAATTGGCACTAAAGCTCTGCTTAAGAAGATGAGCTCCTTTTCAGTTACTCTTGACGGTGATCTCATCAGACCTTCTTCTAATGCAAGGAATCTTGGAGTCATTTTTGGTTCCTCCCTTTCTTATTCCACCCACATAAACCACATTAAGAAACTTTCTTACTTTCACCTCCATAACATATCCCGTGTTCGCTCATACCTCTCCTTTATTAACGCTGAGAAACTTGTCCATGCTTTTATCACATCCTGCATCGATTATTGTAACTCCCTACTGGCAGGTGCTCCTTCTAATCTTATATCACAGCTCCAGTTGATTCAAAACTCTGCTGCAAGAGTCCTTACATGGACCCGCAACAGCAAGCACATAACACCCATCCTGCTTCGCCTTCACTGGCTCCCTGTGTCTTACAGAATTGAATATAAAATTCTACTAATAACCTACAAAGCCTTAAACGACCTTGCGCCAAACTACATCAGCGACTTTCTAAATCACTATGCTCCTGTTCGCCTACTAAGGTCCTCTGATTCTGGTAATATTGTTGTACCCCACACTAATCTACACTCCACAGGTGACAAGGCCTTCAGCTGTATAGCACCCAGACTCTGGAATGACCTACCGAAATTAATTAGATCAGCTGACTCCATGAATTGTTTTAAAAAACAACTTAATACTCATCTGTTCAGGAAGGCTTTTAACTTAACTTAACATTCTGCCCTTTCTTTTAGTTTACCTCTCTGTCCAGGTACTCAGGATAATTTGTGCGTCTGTTATATCACAAATTAGGTTATTTGTTAAGTTTTTCTTTTAGTATTGAATTTAATATTTTACTCTGGTTTATTGCCCTTTATTCTATTTAATGTTCATTCTTCTATTCAGGAAAACATTTGTATCCAATGTTACATATACCCTGCTGTTGTTTTTTTTTCTAAGACTCTGTGAAGTAACTTGAGCATGGGAAAGGTGCTATATAAATAAAATATATTATTATTATTATTAATATTATTATTATTATTATCATCAATGAGGCAGTACTGCTAAACATTAAACCACTGTGCCCCCACTTCCTCTATATAGTCATACATTTTTTGGCAGTAATTTTGCAATAGAAAGAGTGACCAATGTGAGGCTAGAAAAGTGACACTTAGTTGCAAGAAGCAAATTGGGAAATTGGAAAGCTGCCATGGAACATGCACATTTTGATATGAAATTATAATCAAACAGAAAAGACTACAGAAGGAGAAAAAACATGAAATCGGTTGGGCAAAGCTGAAGTATAAAGATAGGACTGAGAAAGAACCATGGATTGACAACTTGGGGTCATTGTGGAATACATGATGGCTGGTATTCAAAGTAAAAATGATAGACAATAAACAGACTAAGGGGGGTAGGTGGTCTTTAACCAAAATGATATCAAAGAATTCACCAACAAATTCAAATCAAAAAACACTCTTGCCCATACACAATAATTGGGTGTCTGCTTCAGTCCTTCAGCACTACCCAGTATTCCACTTCATACTTCAGATTTCTCTGGATATAAAATGGGAAACCAAACTCTGGAAACAGGCAAATGTTATCCCAGTCACCAGATCTGCACATCCAAAAGCCTTAACACTTGACACACCATGGTTGACGGAATTTGGCATTGTGTTTTTAAATCTTTAATTATTTCATCAGTGTGGATATCACATTTCTATCCTTCTTTGACTTTTCCAGAATTGCTACACTTTAAATGCCCATGCTGTTGCAACTCTGAAACTCTATTCCGAAAGCATGACTGATGACATTATTCTTTGCTTCTTTACATGAAAGACCCCTGTAACTGCTTCCAGTACCCCAATATACATTGATGCCCAGGTGTTAATCTCTGTCTCTGGCTCACACTTAACTACATTTGTATATTCTTTTTACAACAACAAATCCTTCTCCTGCCTCTATTATTGACGTTACTGAACATTATTTCCCAGATGTGAATTGCTGTCTGTCTTCAGCAGACAACTATAAAACAATCAATGAAAAAATGACATGCTTAAAATAACTCACATTTTTCCACTGCACCTGATAAAGAAAAAAACAAATCTGAAAATTGTTGGTGCTTTAGTAATTTTAGTTAGCTAAACAAACAACTAAAAACTCACATGAAATGGCATTGTAATGGTTTTCATACACCATTAAATATGAACTACACAGCCAGAATGGATTCAATGTGGGGAAGGGAGAACATGCGAAGTGGGACGTAGTGGACAGAACAACTGAGCTATGAGTGAAAGGAGGTATGATGGACAGCGGCTCACATGAAAAAAATGATCAGACACTGCAAACCGACAATGAATGCAAATTTGAGCATACATGGTGGGCTTTCTTTCTGAAAAAGGAAAGACAGATGTGGGGTGTTACTTCACTGTAAGTGAGGTGCTAAATGGGAGTAAAAAAATGCATTTGAGTTCAGCTATATTGAAATATTGCTGCACATTTTGAATTACAAGTACATACACACACAATTGCATGTGTAGAATCACATATACGTTTTTGAAGGCAGGTGTGGACTCACGCAAAAAAAATGACAGTTTATTCTTCTGTTTGCATACATGGTCAGGTCTGTTGTTTTGGTGAAAATATTGTAAGTGAACTTCATTTACTTGTGGATCACTCCATCCACAATGTGTCAAATTGTGTGTCCTCCATTCCCCATGTAAAATTGATGTGGCCTATGTATTTCATATGCTGACAGCTTCACTGCCATATCAGACATTTCATGCAGAACTGTATTATAAATAACGGCAGACAAACTCCTTGATAAGCAGTTGTTGAAATGGTAATGACCTTTCATGTAGTGAAAGTCAAATGACAATTTTGGAATCAAATTTTTGCAGCTGATATAAATAACATATATAATGCATACTTCTGCCTATTTGGAGAAAGATCATACTTGATTTATCAGGAAACTCAGAGTGACTCTTGATGCGATCTGTGAGCCTTTTTACAAGCAATGTGATAAAATTTAGAAAAGTTTCACACGACTTTCCACAGTGCTTGAGGTTGGCATTTCCTTTTCTGTGCTTAGGAGTAATGGCATTCAAATATATATGTACCAATGCTTGCTTTCAACAAGATTTTACATTTCCAAGGGTGACTCAGACAACATATATTACAGTACAGACTCAGACATCCAAGGAAGAACCTCAATTAGAAATAGTTTACATATACAATATATGCTTGGATCTCCCCTCCCCGTTACATGTGAAGGAAGAGGATGAAGTAGCAAACACAAATGGAAATAACGATAGTTATTTAATTCAACTTCAAGCATTGACTTTGCATGGCAAATAAGCTTCTTGACCAAAAGACTGTGCCTGCTCCATACCAAACTGTAAACAAAATGAGGCAGGAGCTGCCAGCCAACTGTGAAAGAGCTCAAGAGATAGTCAAGGAAATAAAGTGTCAACTTAGAACGCAAAAGCAATGCACCCACTTTCATGCATGATGATAGCAGACAGGTTCCTTGACTTTGCAAAAAGGTCAGGGGCTGCAGATCACTGGATACTGGTTCCAGAACCCAGAGCCACATCATTAGACTTTTTACTCCAATATTGGTAGCACAGTGAAGGACATCAATCACATCCTTGTTCGCAGACACTGGAGGCTCATACAGAACTGCAGAACCTGCAGAAGTGCCCATTTTGTGAATGAATTCTGACCACACAGTTGTTGTTGCTACTCTGAAGATCCATTTTAGGTCCAGTAGACTCCAAGATCAGGCTGTTTCTAATGGGCTTGTACACAGTTTTGTGAGGAACTTGCAGACATTGTTGCAACAGCCAATCCTAATGTGATGTTGGGAGACCTTTCGTGACAAGACCCTGAAGGTTGCTGGTGTTACCAGAAGTAGATGTTTCATCTCACAGGGCACCCTGGATATTTGAGGAAGAGTCGCCTTGCACAGCTTGATGGCAAATCTGGTCTGTACTGGGAACTGACAAGGGTCATTCTCAATTGGGTCCGTGATCACTTGCTCACTTGCTCACCTACCACCTACAAGTCTGGTATTATGCCTAAGAAGTCTACCATTGACAACATCCTGGCACTAAGGGTTGGGCGCAAACATGAATATCAGATGTTGATCAACCTGCCCTGTGGGACATCCTGAGACTTGTAGGATCCCCCAGAAGTTGCTGGATGTCATGGCCAGCTCGTACACTGGTACTGTGAGTGCTGTGCAGAACCTCTGTGTTTTTCCCAGCTGATTGTGGGTTTCATCAGGGGTGTATTCTTGCTCCTACCCTGTTCATTGCTTGTATGGACTGTTGAGCAAGGTCATGAGGTCCAGCAGCTGTGGAGCATCTGTTGGTGAAGAAAGATTCACTGATCTTGACTTTGCCAATGATGCTGTGACTTTTGCTGAGTCAATGGAAGCTCTGATCAGGGCTCTCAAGTGTGTCTGGGCTTGTGAGTGTCCTGGATAAAAACCAAGATCCAGGCCTTTAATGACCTCTTTGGCACAGCATCAGCAGTTCATCAGTTCAGAGAAAAAGTTGACAGTGTCAAGAGGTTTACTTACCTCGGCAGTGACATTCATGTCTCTGTTGACTCTTCCTATGAAGTATGAGGACGAATTGGGAGCGCATGGGGGGTCATGAGGTCACTGGAAAGGGGTGTGTGGTACTCCTGATATCTATGCAAAAGGACGAAAGATTAAGTCTTTAGAGTCCTGGTGGTTCCTGTTTTGCTATATGGTGGGGAGACATGGACGGTATCCATTGACCTGAGACAAAGAAGACTTGACTCCTTCGGTACTGTGTCTCTTTGGGGAATCCTTGGGTACTGCTTGATTGACTATTGTGTTGCACGAGTGGTTGCTCACAGAATCCCAAATGAGGCACATTACCTGCATTGTGAGGGAGCGTCAGTTTCAGCATTACGACCGTGATAAATCTGACGGTGATCTGGCTGGGTGATCTCATTGCTGAAGACCCAAGTGGCTGGACCAGGCCATGAGGATGCCCACGTAACACCTGACCTGGGGGGTGGCCAACCAAGATCCCAAGCTGTTTCGTTGTGTTGTAGGTGCGGCAATGCATTGTACCAGTGCGAGCTCTCTAACCTGACCTGACCTGACCTGACCTAAACAAACTGGGAATGTGCACAGCATTATACTCAGCCCATAATGCTGCCTGCTATTTACCTACATACTCAGTTAAATATATACAGTAAGTAATGCTGTAATTTTATAAACTATTTACTGCATATACAGTTGAAAAATAGCATTTTGACTTAATTAGACAAAGTTTTTTCAGAGAAAGCAGTTATGCAGAGCATCCTTTTTGAGTGATTCTTGCTCCCGGAAGCAGTGCAAAATTAACTAAAAGAAAACCGTGTAAAGTGTCACCATGAAAATTAGTTTCTAATTCATATATTATTTTATGCTCCAATTGATTGAAATTGTTATTTTTATGTGCACTTAAGCTGTCTTAGGCTATATGTTACTTTTGGGGGTAGGGCAGTAGGGATGCGTCACCTTGATGGGCCATTACTGAGAACAAATGGATTCAGGTGCTACTTGGTGTAGCCTTGGTGGTTTAGTACTGAAAAAATGCATGGCGTTTCTAATGTTTAAATGATTTCAGAACAGTGGACTTAACTTTTTTTTTTAATAAAATCCTTTGAAAGGTTGATTAATAGAGAACTTAAAAAAAAACTCATGCTCATCTGGGCCCTTAACAGATTCATATGGAGCAAAAGGGAGGGGGGATGGAGAAAGGGGGGAATGGGAGAAAATCAAAATGCATTTTAAGGTCTTGTGAATGACGTATTCTTAAATTCTTTTCAAATTACTGTGGCTGCCTTTAAGGAAATGCAAACTTGCAATGAAAAAAAATAAACAGAGATAAGTGATCCATTTTAATACAGACACTGATCTCATCTCTAAACTGCAAAGTTCACATTAGCTATATAAACAAATAGCCAAGGATATAGAAACCACTGCAAGGCCAATTAATCCTCAGTCAGAAACAGACTTTCAGTCCCTGACACAAAGACAATCTTTTTCCCCTTCTAAATGACTAGTCTCTAGTTTTATAGTGTATTGTGTAATTTTGTGCATAAATCACTCCCCTTAACTTGAGCTTTGGCTCAGAGACCTCTCTACATTCTTATCTCCTTCACTCTGGAATACCATATCCCATAATGTAACCTCAATCCCCCAAAATCCTAATTACTGTATCAGCAAATTTTTTCAAGGACTTTAACCTACTCTCCAAATGCCTTAAAACTGATTCTCTTTGTCACTGTTATCTTCATATTTTACAGATTTGTTCTCCTGTTTGTTTCCCTCTACATATTATATATCTTACCTTTCGCCTTCTTTCTTCTCTTGATATTTTGCAACTACAATAAACAGGGACTTCACCTTGGACCCCCAATCCTTTTTTGTCTTTTTTGTGTTCTTTCTGTAACCATTTGATCAAATACGTTCCATCATGTACTTCCAAACAATGCCACAACCTCTTTTATGGCATGATTTTCACCATGCTGTCAGAGGATGACAAGCCTGTACTGATATCAGATTTCAATTGATTTAAACTGCCAATGATTAAATCCAATTTGGCAGTAAAATTCCATAATCATGACTGCCCACACAGCAAGACTGCTTTGTATTCAAATCCATTTCAGGACAGTAATACACTCTTACTCAGTGGAATACTGGTTCTCAAACGTTCTTGAGGTTTTGTTTCTTTCAGTTTCACAATCAGAAAGGCATTGTTTTAAACAATCTTGTGGTTTCATTAGCTGGCCTTTTAATGCTCTTATTCTTTACTGAAAAGGGGAGGACACTTTGAGATTTATAAATCTCCTTTATCATTTTTCTGTGCGTATTGCACAGAAACTGAGAAATAATGGCATTCTTAATCAGTTACAAACAGATGTTAGTTGGAACAAAAACCTGTAGCCACAGGGGGTCCCGCTGGACCTGAAATCAGATCAAAGAGAGAGGAAGATGTTTGATTTAAAAAACATGAAGTTGAGCAGCACACTAAAATTTAAACAGAAAGTGTCTAATTTGACATGAAGATGGAAAAACAGCACTTATTGATATGTCTGATTTAAAATGCACAAAATGTAAGTGAACAATTAGGTGCAACTTCAAAGAATACAGTTGAAGTTTTATAATTAAAATAAAGTTAATATGTCATAACATAACATTTTCACACCCACTTAATTCACTTCAAGTTCACGGGGGCTGTAGCATATCCCACAAGCATCAGATATAAGATGGGTACCAACTGCGGGCACAGTGCCAATCTGGGACCCACATTCAGTCCTATAGGTGCAATGTAGAATCACCAATTAACCTAACATACTAGTCTTTGGGATGTGGGAGAAAATTGCATACAGAATGTGAAAACCTTATATAGACAGGGACCAGGTACTGAATGCAAACAAAAGATGCTGGATCTGTGAGACAGCAGTGCTAACTACTGTGCCACCATGGTACTTTTATGTCCTTTAATTTTCCCAATGTGCTTGTTATTGTCCATGCATTAGAAAAAGTTCCTCATTTTCTGATTATCTTACTCAACCCAAAGTAGGTTCAACTGTTAAGAGTGGAAATTAGTTACATATTTGAATTCAAGCAATCCAGCATTGGTGTGTGCAGATCTTTTCTACAACTATAATTTGTAAGATTGATATTCATTCTGTTTTATATTGCCCTCAATCAAATGCTTTCTTTTCTATGTCAGTAAGCATTATTTGACCTCAAACCTAATACCTTAAGGTGTACAGGTCTCAATTCCATCTTCACTATGCCCTTTTGTGATCCCTGAGGCCATCACACACCTGAGCCTTGAGCGGCTTTGAAAAGGCCATGTCCCAAAGGACGCTTCCGAGATACTCAATCCTTGTTTAGGCCAGCAGGGTATCCAAATATAGCTGTAAAACCTATTGAGAGTGATTTATTCAGATGCCAGCCCCAGATTTAAAACCTGTCTCATTCACTTTCTCCACAATTTTCAATAGTTATTCCAGTTTCTTTCATGTACACACAAACATTCATTTTAGGAGATTTGTAGCATGTATGGGGCTGCCTTTTGCAGGACTGGTCTCCTCTCCAAGGCTTCTGCTTTACACTGAAAAACACTCTGTCCACCTCCAATCTGTAACTAAACAAGCAAGTTCACAAAATCAATGAGCTGAATTTATTACAGCTAGTTGTTTTGAACTCAGAAAAGACTTTCATGATGAACCAATGCATTGTTTTAGAAGTGGGGTGGACTCATAGACACTTTTCACTGTAGCAGTGGAGAGTATTTACTGAAGTACCTAGCAGTGTTGCAACAATCAAAACTCCATCTATCCATTATCTTCACCTACTTGGTTCAAATCAGAGTCACCAGACAAGAAAATGCTACTGTCCAACTGTGGATGGGGTGCCAGTCCCTTGCAGGGTACATTCATACAAATGCTTACACCAGAAAAATTTGGAACTCACCAAATAACATAACAGATACACTGAAAACATAAATAGTTCTCAGAGTAAAGCCATACAAAGAAAAAGGGAGAATGTTCAAACTCCAAATAGGCAGTGAAAACGATTTGAACCCTGTAATGCAGCAATGCAAGCTGTTTTACCACTGTTGCGGTCTACAAGAAAAACTGCAACACTTAAAGAAAATATCATGGCCAGAGATTCAATATTGATTTTAGGTCTCTTGGAACAGGCGCTGTTTTTATATATTTTCAATTGTGTAAAAGTGTTTGAAATTGACTGATTACCTTCATGAGTCTTGTTTGTAAATGAGCACAAAGGCTTTTGTTTTCTCTATTATTGTATATATATTTAAAGACATCTCAAAGTATTAATATACTATAATATAATCTACCCAAAGATTAAGATATCCTTTGTTTATTGGTATGTGTGTGTTCTTTGAAAAGAGATAGAATTTTAAATATTTTATGCCATTTCCCATGGTGAATGTTTACAGCACAAAAAACTGACAGGCACTTGAGGGTGATATTGTTTTACATTTGCATTCTTTTATTAAACAATTCCGACAAATGAATTACACATGCTAGCAGTGTATGGAAATGCAACCTTTACATTTGATAGTACTTTCAGAAGAACAGCAAATGTGTCATAACTGGCAAGGTTCCAAAATAATGAATTCAATAATCTTGTTGGAGTAATGCTATTTTCTTTTCTATATTCTAGTTTATAAATATTATTCAGGGCTCAGTGCTATTTATTTTTATCTATACAAATTTAGTAGTAAAGAAAATTTCAATTGTCCCAGTGATTAGGTGAAATGTAAGGTCATGCCATTATAAACAATCATTTGGCAAAATATTTTTTTATTTCCTTTGTGTATACTTGGAAAGTTCCCACAGAAGAAATGTAATGCTGAAACTCTCCTGTAATATTTTGGTCTGAAATATGTTTTCATATATATTTTTTAATTACTGTCCTGTCATCCCAAATGAAATTGTTAAAAATCATTCCAGATTTTACATTAGTAGATACTGTTGTTCCACTGGGATACTAACTGGAACTGGAAATGGATAAGCTTGTATTTTATTTGAGAAGTGTTTAAAGATCTTTGTTAGATCAAATCTTTTTTTAAAGTGTCACCTTACTGGCTTCTTCAAGGTATGTGATAACCCGCCAGGGTAAGAGGGGGTGCTGTTGCTAACTGTCGCTTCTCCTTCTCTCCCCGCAATTCAGAGAAACCGCCCAGTGAGGGCAATTAGCTCTGTCCCTTCTGGTCTTCCCAATTAAAGAAGCCCGAGTGCCTGGGACAAAGTGTCGTTTGAGAATGAGATCTGAACAAACCAGAGCTCCCCTGGAGACTGTTTGTGTTACAACGAACGACTGTATAGACCCTTAATTTTTGTGTTGTTCCACTTTGTTTGGTCACCAGAAGGTGCTGATTTTCAGTTAAAAAGGGAAGAAAAAGGAAATTAAAAGGGGTGACCTGGTTGGCATCCCAAATATTCTTCAGTTGTCACGGTCCGTTCTTTCCACGCCTGGCCATGTAGGATAATAATTAAACAACCAAAAAAAACCACCACAACAACATTTATTTCAATAACACATTTTCATACAAAACATGTAGCTCAAAATGCTTTACAGGAAGAAAGGGAAACAGAATTACAAGGAATAAACAAATAGAATGAAATACAAAAAAATAACTGAAATAACAAATAAAATACCTACATTGTAACAAATGCCACAAGGGCATTCTGAAGGGTCAACTGGCCTCACTTCTCCACCCTAACAAGGTTGAGGTAAAAAGTCCAAAAAGGCCAACACTCTCACCATCCTTACCTCTTCCTACCCCTTAAAAAAGGAATTACATGGTAAGGGACAACAAGCAAACAAGAAAACAAATGACCCCAACACACCCTATAAGACAACTTACAAAACTTATTATGAGTCTCGCTAGTTTAGGAATTGTACATGTAATCTACAGGACAGTTCCGAAAAAAAAACCAAAATAGTCCAGTTTAAATGTTAATGGTGACAAGAGTGGTATGTGAATGTGATGGCAAAGTAGGTGTAAACATCTCCAGCATGCAAATCTAGTACTGTTTCACCAGAAGGGCCTGGTAATAAGAAAAATTGTGTTTCTCACTCCAAATACTTCATGATGAGGGCAAAGTAAGGCAGAGAGGGAAGAAGCACTGGCTATAGATTTTTTAAAAATCAGGAGGATTTGTTCAGTCCTTATTCTATGGAGTATGCTGACATTTCTGACTCCTCCACTATATCATATTTAATGTTTTTAGTTCCGAAGTGTAAAACTTTAAATTTGTTTATATTCACTTTTTTTTTTAATTTAGTTTTGTCAATTTTATCTTCACTTTCATTTGACACATATCTGTCAAATTGTGAATTCTGTCCAGGCATACCTGAAATGATTTTGGTCTGTCCAGGGGATTCACAGTTTCAACTAGATTAGTGTCTTCAGCAAACTTAACGTTGCATTTTTATCATTTATTTTAATTGAAAGCAGACAGATTCCCAACATTGATTCCTGAGGGGTTCCACTTTTAATATCACCTAATTTGGACCATTGCAATTTGCCTCCTGTGTTTAGGCCAATTTTGCACCACATCTAAACACACCTTTGATTTCCACTCATTTTAGGTTGAGCAGAAGCCTTTCATATACAGTAGTACCTTATTAAAGGCTTTTTAAATTCTAGAGAAGTAGTACTGTATGTGCAACTCTGTCAAATTCTTTTCTTACATTCTCATAGAATTTGTAAAGCACAATTTCCCTATCTAAAGCCATGCTGACTGTTCACTAATACAACATTAGTTTGTGTGTTGTTTAGTCTTTTGTACAGTGATTGTTTCCAATAAATTATCAAAAACACATATTAAACTTACAACCCAAAATAATTACTAGGGTTACCCTAATCGCCCTTTTATATAATGGGACCACATTACACTGTAACTTAAAGAGAAAGCTAAACTTCTGCCACCATCCAATAAAAACTGTCCCCAAGGTTCTTATATTAAGTTAGAATACCAAGGCCATACAGGATGTGTGAACAAGAAGGACCCTGTGCTTTATATTTCAAGACAGAAAGACAAATGTAAATGACTGTAAATAGTCATCTGGGGTGTAGTTTACATTTGCATATAAGTGTCAGCAAGAGGGTTACATGATTTATTATCTTTAAATGATTGTTGTCTACCTGGCCCTGAGGAAGGAAAGTAAATTCTGAATCACACCAGACAAAGAGACTTGATTGGATGTTAACGACAGACACTTCTTCAGATTCAGTTGCTTCTTAAAATCTAGCTTCATTTGGTCAAATTTAAATATTTGAAAGATCATTTTGCAGTAACTGTAAAATTCAATAAGAAGCCTGATGGCTCAATATTTGGAAGCTGTACAGGTCAAATGCATTGTGTGTTTTGTTAGTTCCTGGCAAATATGTTAATTTATTTTCTGTTTTTCATAACTGGTGTTGTTCGTAATGTTACAAGATACCCTCCAATGTGTATTATCTTGGTAAAGATACTAGTAAAGCTTTAATGGCTGTTCCCTAGATGATGAAATGCTGTAAACACATTTGCCCAATCCTGGGCCTAATAAATATGAACAATAAAAGGAAGAAAGATCATTCATGTGAAGTATTCATTTACAAGAGATACAAAAAAGTGAGAGACAATGTACTGTAGTGATGAAAACCTCTAAACACTCATTATAATTTGTGATAGTCACCGAGATTGCGACAAAGACAGATAACCTGTCTTCATCAGTCTTACTTCCAGTTAAATCAGTACTGACTGTTTATTGTGCTTTCTTTTGAAAAATATGTCAGGCAGCCAGTGAGGCAGTTCGTATTGACAAGCAGATTGCTGCCAGACTCACAAATCAATGAGAACTGTAAGTTTAGCTTTTCATCTCTGAATTTTTATAATCATTGGTTTGGAAAGAAAGGGTAGTAATCTGCACACAATCGTTTGGTCAGCTTCTCTGTGGTGCTGCACACAGCATAGGAAAGTAGTGTTTTAATTGGTATGCTATCCTAAATACCATACAAAAGATTTAAAAAATGTTTACCTAAAATAAACAATTAAAAATGTATTACACAGCCAATATAGGTAAAGTAGCCTTTCATTGTTAATAAAATGTTTACAGCAAACTTAAACCATATTATATCATCCTGGTTGGACAATTTGGACTGGGCTACATAACATTAAATTCATAAGGGGTGAAGAACAAAACCTCTAACAAGGTCCTAAAATAAATTAAGCATTCCCTATATCTTCACACACTGTAACCGGAAGACATCCTCATAATGCTTTTCCACTCTTGCAATAAATGTCAAGTCCAGAGTGACAAACTGACTGTGTGCTTAAATAACACAATGCACAAAAGGGTGGGATAAGCACAGCGCAAACAAAAAATATCAAAGGAAAAAAGCAGGCACATTACAACCTGTTTCCTTTCCTCAGATCATTTTGTCCCTCTTGGTCAGATGGGGAAGCTTGCTCAGTTGACCAGCTCTCGAGTATCATCAGAAGCACTCTGCTTTCTTGTCTCTTCAGTCTCTCTTCCTGTCTCAATTGATCTGGGCATCTTGTCCTTATGCCAATGAGCCTCTTAGCAACTCTAATCTCAATATTTCAATGATCTAAGGTTTATTTTTTAGTCAGCAGCACCAATGGTTACTTCTGGACCAAACATAGAAATGCTTCCAGTATCCATGATGACTTTCTATAACCACAGAGACACCGGGACAGAACTGCCAATAGCACTTCTGATGTCACTGCAAATCTGAACCCTTAATAAACCTTGAATAATAATAATAATTCTTTGCATTTATATAGCGCTTTTCTCACTACTCAAAGCGCTCAGCAATTGCAGGTTAAGGGCCTTGCTCAAGGGCCCAACAGAGTAGAGTCCCTATTGGCATTTTACGGGATTCGAACCGGCAACCTTCCGATTGCCAGTGCAGATCCCTAGCCTCAGTGGGCATCCATTACAACATAAACACAATTTATATGGCAGCATGATGGAATACTTCAATGCCTGATTATTCTAGTAATTCAGAGTTTTTGCCAACAAATATCTAATTTATATGCTGTTTGGAACTGTTTTTCTTGTAATTTATCATTTTTATTATTAGGATGATTATGTCATTTCGGATTTATTTTGATGTGGGCACTCACACATTGTTGGTAGTAATGGCATTTTGTTGCTAGGATGGGATAAACTGCTCAAATACAAGTGTGCAAAGCTTGTATGGACTTACCAAGAACACTCCTAATGGAACTGCTGTCAAAGGGGCTTCTACAAAGTACTGAATTAAGGGTCTGAATACTTACATGAGGGCGGCACGGTGGCGCAGTGGGTAGCGCTGCTGCCTCGCAGTTGGGAGATCTGGGGACCTGGGTTCGCTTCGCGGGTCCTCCCTGCGTGGAGTTTGCATGTTCTCCCCGTGTCTGCGTGGGTTTCCTCCGGGCACTCTGGTTTCCTCCCACAGTCCAAAGACATGCAAGTTAGGTGGATTGGTGATTCTAAATTGGCCCTAGTGTGTGCTTGGTGTGTGGGTGTGTTTGTGTGTGTCCTGCGGTGGGTTGGCACCCTGCCCGGGATTGCTTCCTGCCTTGTGCCCTGTGTTGGCTGGGATTGGCTCCGGCAGACCCCCGTGACCCTGTGTTCGGATTCAGCGGGTTGGATAATGGATGGATGGATACTTACATGAATTAGAGATTTTAGTTTTAGTTATAGATTTGAAAACCTTTTTGAAAATGTGTTTTCACTTTCTCATTATGGGTTATTGAGTGTAGATTGATGGCCAAAAATAGTACATTTATTCTCTTAAAATTAAATCAACATCACAATAAAGTGTGCAAGAGGTCTTTCTGAATGCTTTCTGGATCCACTATGTTACATTAATTAAGTTACCTTGCCTAAATTTAAAGCTGTTGTCTGTTCTATCAACTCCACATTAAAACCAGAAACTAACATCAGGTAGGGTGACAGTTCATTCACAGGGAACAGTCTCCTATACTCACTTACTCAAGGCTGCATAACTCAACTTTGAAATGTCGAAGTAAAGTTAGAATACCTGGGGAAATGCAGACATGGAGAAAACCTACAAATGTCCACACGGACAAAGATCAACCTGGAAGCTGAAATCACAGTTTTTGGAGCTGTGATGTAGCAGTGTTGACCATTGTGCCACCACCATACTGTTGGGGAAAACTTTGTATGTGAGTGAGTGAAGTACCCTTCGTGTGCCTTTCCTGTCAAACTGAAACTTTCTGTACCATCTGTATCCAGCACATTCACCATGAAGATGTAGTAACTTTTAAATTGTATTAGATACTAGAAAAATACCCGCGGTTCGCAGTGGCGAAGTACTGCTTTAAAATTTTTATTAAGAAGAAAAGTAAACCTTTTTAAACTGAGGGAAAATATACCAATAATTATTTGTTAAGGATCTGTTTGTATACCACATTGTCAGTTTGGCCCTCCGGTTGTAATATGACCAAGCTGTGCACTGAGCTTACTCTTGAGCATGCAACGTATAGTTGGCCATGTGAAAAGCAATCTTGCATCAAATCAATGCCAACCTTTTGTAGGGTCTGTCCCTGAGACTTATTAATTGTCATTGCGAAGCAGAGCCTTACTGGAAATTGGAGGTGTTTGAATTGAAATGGGAGATCAGAGGGTATAACGGGGATGCGAGGAATAAAAACTCTCTCCCCTGAGCCACTGATAGTAAAAATAGTTGCCTCAATTAGGTTCTTTTGCAGAAACGTGACCTTAAGTCTCGTGCCGTTACAAAGTTTCGGTGGCTGTAAGTTTCTCAGTAACATTATTGGTGCCCCAACCTTCAAAATTAGATTATGTTCAGGAGTGCAAGGAGGATTCAGAGTGTGGAGAAACTCCACTTCTACAACTGAATCCACAGACTGATATGTTTTCGGTTATGAAGGTAGTTCTTGAAGTAAAATGTGGTTTATAGTCATAGTCATGTCATTTCTTGGTGTCAGGATAGCTCTGTCCCTCAACCATGACACATCATTTTCGTGGAGATTTCGTAGATTGGGTTAAACATTTTGAAGAAGGCTTTGTAAGATGCATTGGCGGTTGTCCAAAGGTGTAAAATATTTGGCCATTTCGGTACACTTGAAAGCGACAACTGAACAATTCAGCAGCAGCCATCAACTCACATGCAGAACCATAGGTGAAGGGCTTAAGCATTTCACTCTTATAGTGCTCCTATGTAGTATAATTATCTCCTGTACCATCATCAGTCCACACCTCGAACCTGTCCCAATCATTCAATACATGAGACACAATGTTCTTCCAGATATCAAGAGTGAGCATGATATGGCCGTGCAATATGTAACACAGAGAATGGAAAAGGCAGGCACCATCTCTGGGCATGGAAACCACTCGGTAAGTGACAGTTCTTTGATCAATGGTGATCACCTCGATAGACATGTTAATGGGGGTACGGTTGGAACGATAAAGGAAATGGGTACCTGAACAATGTAAACTAAGTCTAAAATACCTACTCAATAACTATGATCGTAATATATGAACAATAAAACAGCAGTGAAGCCGTGGATTAAATAAAAAGGCTGCAGTTATCAGTAGGGAGACGTGAATAACGTGGCGAAGCAAGGAAGGGAATGAAGAGACCGGAGTGACGGACGGCCTTATATAGGCTGCCAGCCAACTACGTGGGAGGCGTGGGGATGGGGGACCCAACGCCACCTCACACGGCGACCGAGCTACAGGCTATGGACGTATATATGTATGTAAGTAGGATTCAGTTAGCGTTGGGAACCCGCGTACCAAATTTCTTGAAGATGGGCCCATAAGTAACAAAAACCGTTGGAAAGATCAATATGGTGGCCGACAGTGGCATCATACCACCGAAATAAGTATGTACATCGGTTTCAGTTAGCGCAGGGAAGCCGCCTACCAAATTTCGTGAAGATGGGGCCATAAATAAGAAAGTTTAACATGGCGGATGTTGTCGACCGTTATGACCGTTACGCATAGAATTTTGAAATGAAGGTGTAAGGAATGAGCCTGCCAAATTTCAGCCTTCTACCTACACGGGAAGTTGGAGAATTAGTGATGAGTGAGTCAGTGAGTTAGTGAGGGCTTTGCCTTTTATTAGTATAGACTAGCAAAATATCCGCGCTTCGCAGCAGAGAAGTAGTGTGTTAAAGAGGTTATGTAAACATATATATACATATACATATATATACATATCTACATATACAGTAATCCCTCCTCCCATCGCGGGGGTTGCGTTCCAGAGCCACCCGCGAAATAAGAAAATCCGCGAAGTAGAAACCATATGTTTATATGGTTATTTTTATATTGTCATGCTTGGTTCACAGATTTGCGCAGAAACACAGGAGGTTGTAGAGAGACAGGAACGTTATTCAAACACTGCAAACAAACATTTGTCTCTTTTTCAAAGTTTAAGCTGTGCTCCATGACAAGACAGAGATGACAGTTCTGTCTCACAATTAAAAGAATGCAAACATATCTTCCTCTTCAAAGGAAACAGAGAGGAAAGCAAACAAATCAATAGGGCTGTTTGGCTTAAGTATGCGAAGCACCGCAGCACAAAGCTGTTGAAGGCGGCAGCTCACACCCCCTCCATCAGGAGCAGGGAGAGAGAGAGAGAGAGAGAGAGAGAGAGAGAGAGAAACAAAGTCAAAAATCAATAGATAGATAGATAGATAGATAGATAGATAGATAGATAGATAGATAGATAGATAGATAGATAGATAGATAGATAGATAGATAGATAGATAGATAGATAGATAGATAGATAGATAGATACTTTATTAATCCCAATGGGAAATACGTGCCCTTTGAGCTTTTAAGTATGCGAAGCACCGTGCAGCATGTCGCTTCAGGAAGCAGCTGCACACAGAAGGTAGCAACGTGAAGATAATCTTTCAGCATTTTTAGACGAGCGCCCGTATCGTCTAGGTGTGCGAACAGCCCCCCTGCTCACACCCCCTACGTCAGGATCAGAGAAAGTCAGCGCAAGAGAGACAGAGAAAAGTAAGTTGGGTAGCTTCTCAGCCATCTGCCAATAGCGTCCCTTGTATGAAATCAACTGGGCAAACCAACTGAGGAAGCATGTACCAGAAATTGAAAGACCCATTGTCCTCAGAAATCCGCGAACCAGCAAAAAATCCGCGATATATATTTAAATATGCTTACATATAAAATCCGCGATAGAGTGAACCTGCGAAAGGCGAAGCGCGATATAGCGAGGGATCACTGTACACATATCTACATATACATATATATACATATATCCATACATACATAGTGCGTTGTAACACGGGCTGTGATTGTTACATGGGAGGGAGACGACAAATCACAGCTTCCCACTTTCTAATCGGGCCTGTGATTGGTGCTTTGACTGATGCCCAGATCCCACAGTATCTCCCCTTAGGAGAGGCGTTAGGCAAGTGTAATTGAATAGCGGTGCTGCAAGTTTAGCTTTACACCTGTTTTTAAGGCTTATTGACTGAAAGGGGCTTTCATGAAAAAAGTTAGGGCTTTGCTACAGGATACACCCTCCACAAAGTTAAGGAAGTAAAAATAAAGGTATATATTTCTGTTTTATTTAAACCTTTTAAGTTTGTATGCGGGCAGTATGGTGGCGCAGTGTTAGGTGCCATTTAGGAGACCCGGGTTCACTTCCCTGCGTGGAGTTTGAATGTTCTCCCCGTGTCTGTCTGGGTTTCCTCCGGGTACTCCGGTTTCCTCCCACAGTCCAAAGACATGCAGGTTAGGTGCATTGGCGATTCTAAATTGTCCCTGGTGTGTGGGTGTGTGTGGGTGTGTGCGCCCTGCGGTGGGCTGGCACCTTGCCCGGGGTTTGTTTCCTGCCTTGTGCCCTGTGTTGGCAGGGATTGGCTCCTGTATTTAGGATATAGCAGGTTGGATAATGGATGGATGGACATCTGTATGCATAGCCCTATTTGCCCGTTTTCGTTTTTTTTCTTTGTTCAGTAATATTTCAGCAAACCCGGAGCTTGTCAGTTCAAATCCTGGTACTGACACCACTGTGTGACCCTGAGGAAGTCACTTCACCTGCCTGTGCTGCAAAAAACAAAAGTAATGTAACAAATTGTACCTCAGATGTTGCAAGTTGCTGGAATAAAGGCATAAGTCAAATAGATAAATATGTATTATACACATAGGAACTATTCATTTATTTTCAGTTAAGTCATCTGCAGCAAACCTTTATAAATGAGGGTTTCTCCTTTGTAGATAGTGCAAACTGTTTCTTCTTCATTGAGGTTTTCTCTTGGAGAGCTTTTTTCATTTCATTGAAAATTAAAGCAGCAGCTGCCAAAATATGTAGCTTTCTTATTAATTTTTCAACATTGTGTAAAATAACTTTATAAAGTAACATAAAAGGTTTAAATACTGGTTATCCTTTTACACTAAAATATTACTAAAGAGATACCAAAAAAGTAAAATGCATATGTTGTTTTTCTTTATTGAGATTAAATATTACTGAAGAAAGAAAAAAAAAACTAAAACAGCCAAATGGGGCTATGCATACGAACTTAAAAGGTTTAAATAAAACAGAAATATATACCTTTATATTTACTTCCTTAACTTGTGGAGGGTGTATCCTGTAGCAAAGCCCTAACTTTTTTCGTGAAAGCCCCTTTCAGTCAATAAGTCTTAAAAACAGGTGTAAAGATATTGACAATAAGCTACGCAAACCCACCAAGACATGGAATCGTTTAAATCAAGGCGCGAGTCGAAAAACACCATCCCATACTATTAGTTAATGATTAACACATTTCTATATGTATTGTAAGCATACAATACAACTGATAATATGTTGCGCTTATTTATCTGGTGTACCGACATTTTTGCGCGTTTAACGGCTGAAATCCAACGTGGTTTGTGCCCTTCAGAATGAAAACACTTTGCATTTACCTTTTTAATAAAAGGCGAGCTTTTAAGCCTGAGAAATCACCCCGTAAATGCACACGTTTAATTGCACATGTGTTAATATGTATGCTTATACACTGTTTCTTCTTCATTGAGGTTTTCTCTAGTATGTAGATCGGGGGAATTACATTCACGGCATTCGTAGTCAGAATAACAATCTGATTGTATGGGTGGTTACCTACCAGGTAACGCTTATGGTTGGCCAGCAAGTCAGCTAACATCAGCCACGGTGCCTTCAGTTGTGAGAAGCAGATCATAGAATGGTTGAAAATAGTTTACTGTCAAATAATGCAAAGAGTACGCGACACGTGTTTCGCTCTAATTCTTGGCTCATCAGGCGTAAGGCAAGTGTAATTGAATAGCGGCGCGTCATTGAATAGCGGCACTGCAAGTTTAGTTTCTTTTCAATAAAGTCAGGCGTTAGGCAAGTGTCATTGAATAGCGGCACTGCAAGATTAGTTTCTTTTCAATTAAGTCAGGCGTTAGGCAAGTGTCATTGAATAGCGGCACTGCAAATTTAGTTTCTTTTCAATAAAGTCAGGCGTTAGGCAAGTGTCATAGAATAGCGGCGGCGCTGCAAGTTTAGTTTCTTTTCAATAAAGTCAGGCGTTAGGCAAGTGTCATTGAATAGCGGTGCGTCAGTGAAGAGCGGCGCTGCAAGTTTAGTTTCTTTTCAATAAAGTCAGGCGTTAGGCAAGTGTCATTGAATAGCGGCGCGTCAGTGAAGAGCGGCGCTGCAAGTTTTGTTTCTTTTCAATAAAGTCAGGCGTTAGGCAAGTGTTATAGAATAGCGGCGGCGCTGCAAGTTTGGTTTCTTTTCAATAAAGTCAGGCGTTAGGCAAGTGTCATTGAATAGCGGCGTGTGATTGAATAGCGGCGCTGCAAGATTAGTTTCTTTTCAATAAAGTCAGGCGTTAGGCAAGTGTCATTGAATAGTGGCGGCGCTGCAAGTTTAGTTTCTTTTCAATAAAGTCAGGCGATAGGCAAGTGTCATTGAATAGTGGCGGCGCTGCAAGTTTAGTTTCTTTTCAATAAAGTCAGGCGCGCTTTGCAGCGGCGAAGTTCTGCTTTTAAATTTTTATTAAGAAGAGAAGAAAACCTTTTTAAACTGAGGGAAAATATACCAATAACAATTTGTTAAGGATCTGTTTTTTTGTGAAGCTGCCTTTACACAGCCTGTCCGCTGTTTTAAAAACGAACGCCATATAAGGCCGTCCTTTCTCCTTCACAGTCAGTTCACGTGATTACGTGTGAGGCGTGATGATGCAATACGCAACCCCCGCAACCCCGCCTCCCACGGCCAGCGAGCTGCCGTCCATTACTGTATATGGACAAAAAAGAGGTTCCAGTTATGACTTTTTGAATTTTGAAATGAAACCTGCCTAACGTTTGTAAGTAAGTTGTAAGGAATGAGCCTGCCAAATTTCAGCCTTCCACCTACACGGTAAGTTGGAGAATTAGTGATGAGTGAGTGAGTGAGTGAGTGAGTGAGTGAGTGAGTGAGTGAGTGAGTGAGTGAGTGAGTGAGTGAGTCAGTCAGTCAGTCAGTCAGTCAGTCAGTCAGTCAGTCAGTCAGTCAGTCAGTCAGTCAGTGAGGGCTTTGCCTTTTATTAGTATAGATAACAAGTTCCTTTTTAATGATAAGATGTTGGCCAAAGACATAACTATACTGGGACATTTAAATCTACAAAGATATGAATTATACTATTTATATGTACATTGACTGGTGCAAACTAATGTATTTCTTAACTGTTACGCAAATTATTGTGACTTTAAAAATGGAGTGCTCTCTAGTATTTGTCAGTCTAGCATTGAGAACTGAGCTCCTCGTATGCTAGCCTCCCTCAGGCTTGTTGTAATAAAGGACGCCCATCTTCGAAACAGTAGAAAACTGATCTTGATTATTACTTAAAAGAGAATTTCCCCCACACATGCAAACCAAGAATAGGGGACATTTCATGCCAGCCTAATTTACCCTATATCAGAAATTCAGAATGTTACTTACATTTTCAAATTTAGGAGGCAATAAATAACAATGCATGGCTTCCAAAAAAAAGTATGTTATCTAAAAATGACAAACCAAGAAAATAACTGTAAAGTTAGTGACACCAGTAAGATACATCAGAAGCATTTCAATTTTTTCCTGAAACTGTTAGTAGTTTCCATATTTTTTTCTGGGATTTTTTTTGCCTTAATGTTATTCCCCTGTTAGATGTTTCATGTGCAAATGCCAAGCCCAAATAATATCTGTTACATGATGTTATGTAAATTAAATCACCTATACTTAAAAATGTGTGGAATAGGCAAACACAAGAAAACACAGTGAGAGAGCACTGATAAAAGTCAAGATAGGGTGGTCCCAGGAGTGAGAGTGAGAATGCACTTGGTTTCCAAACAGCGCATAGCAAGATACTAAAAAGAGACAAAGTTCTAGGTGTTGTACTGTGGAGCTACTTTTAGACACAACTGAACTGCTCTAACTGTATATTAATGAAAGATGTCTTTTAATTGGAGTCGACAGGATATACTCATGCAGTGTAGACATGCTGTGAGAACAATTTACTTTGCTTAATTCAGCAAATATTACCTCTGGCAAAGTCTTGTTTATTGTTTGTCTTTTTTAATGTACATGGCTGCTGATGAGGTTGATTAGCAATATTGATTTACTTGCCGTAACTAAGGGTTTTTTTAAATCGGATTTTCATATTGAAGAATACACTATCCTGATATTGTTTGTCTTAGGGCTGGCTTGCAGGTTTTGTTTCTTTTGTTTAGAAGGTCAGCAAATTCTTTAAATGCAGTTTTAATAAGTTACATCCCTTCAGCATATGTTATGGATGCTGGTTTCTTTGTGACTTTAGCCTTTTGTATTAGCTTAATTTCTTTAGTCATTTGACCTGCTTAGCTTTTGTCTTTAAGCCAAATTGTAAGAAAACAGTGCTTCATCACACTAGCAAAATGGCTAAAGAAGATAAGGCAGGATTGAATTGGAATGTTCTTTCTTTAACTGTTGAAATTTAAAATCATTTTTACACAATATACAGTATTGCTGGCACGCAATACTTGTATTTTATGTCTCTTTGAAAATGAGCACAGTTGTAGAAAAATATAAAATCCTAAAAATCCATACACATACTGTATATAAACGGTCTAAGGTATTAAAATAGGCCCTGGTAAGGATTAATATGAACCCACATGTAAAGAGTGAACTTCCATTTCTGACTGTCAATGTGTGTGCCATGGGACAAACAATCTAATTAATATGAAAAAAGGTTAAAAAAAGAAAGATGCCAGAGAAACAATGAAAGCGCACAGTTGAAATGTTGTGTCTTTAAACTTCCGTTCTTTTTTAGCGTGGGAATAACCTTTATCTTTTCTTCAGTTTGCAGATGCATCCTGATGCAGCCCCTCCCTAACTCCAAGTTAATTAATGGATTACTGAGGTTTTTAGATTAACATATTTTCAAGGTAGGATACACCTGCATTTGTAGATTTACCTTTATATCATATATTAATACATAAATATGCTCAGTTTGCCATCTACATATAAAGCTGTTAATTTCAATTATGTCATCAGAATGCAGAACTTGGCTATATAGAAATGTTGTGACCTATTTTATTTATTCATAAAGAGAACATATAAAAATGAGCAACCAACATGGAAGGACTCAGAGCCATGTAACATTATGTACTTTTTCCACTTCACTCGCATAATCTTAGAGAGTATGACATACCCAGTGACTCATTTGAGCTAGTATTTTGTCTTAAGTCATAAGGGTGGGCTCTGTGCGCATGAGTTGAAAAGCAATTAACGCTCACCTGGAAGTACAATACATAAAATTCAGGTACGAGGATGGAAGAATGTTTTGGACCTTAAAAACAGAAGACAGGCAGAGATCGTTGCTGAACTCGCCATACCTGTGAACCCTTTGCATGGGAACTAACTCTACCAGACAACATGTTACTGACTGTCAGAAAAGGGGAGAGGTCATGATACTTTAGAAGTGTGAAACTGTTCTAAAAAGTCATCACACAATTGGATAATTTAATATGCCCAGCAATTTCTAGTCATGTAAATTGACATGGTCTGGCGATGAGATCATCAACAGTAGTTGTCAAGTCTGACATATACTTCAACTAGATGTCATGTAATGTGACATCAGACTAAAGGAGCTGAAAACTGAAACCAAAAGTGAGTCAAACCTAATAAAAGAGATAAAAAAAATGCCAGAGAAGTTAGCAAAACAAACATTATTTTTTTCCTTGTAAACAAAGTCCATATAATATTAGAGAACCTGGTGTGATAAACCCAGGGCATCAGCGATCCCCAAACCCCAACACAAACAAACTTGTACAGTCCAGGGTTCAAATATTCAAAGGTTTTTATTTTAAATACCTCCAAATGTGACACAAGCAAATACAGGTCTTCCTCTCACAATATTTATCTACAGTATATCTCCTATCACCTGGAAGTGCAGCTGGATGATAAACTGGACTGGACTGCCAATACTGATGCTCTGTGTAAGAAAGGACAGATCTGGCTATACTTCCTTAGAAGGCTGGCGTCTTTCAACATCTGCAATAAGATGCTGCAGATGTTCTATCAAACGGTTGTGGCGAGTGCCTTCTACTACACAGTGGTGTGCTGGGGAGGCAGCATAAAGAAGAGGGACGCCTCACGCCTGGACAAACTGGTGAGGAAGGCAGGCTCTATTGTAGGCAAGGAGCTGGACAGTCTGACATCTATTGCAGAGCAACGGGCGCTGAGCAGGCTCCTGTCAATGATGGAGAATCCACTGCATCCACTAAACAGTGTCATCTCCAGACAGAGGAGCAGCTTCAGCGACAAACTGCTGCCACTGTCCTGCTCCACTGACAGACTGAGGAGATCGTTCCTCCACCACACTATGCGACTCTTCAGTTCCACCGGGGTGGGGGGTAAACGGTAACATTATACAATGTTATTGACTGTTATACCTGCCTCGCACTCTTCACCTTGCATTTTTTAACTTGCACTGTGTTTTTATCACTCTTTAATTAATATTGTTTTTATCAGTATGCTGCTGCTGGAGTATGTGAATTTCCCCTTGGGGATTAATAAAGCATCTATCTATCTATCTATCTATCTATCTATCTATCTATCTATCTATCTATCTATCTATCTATCTATCTATCTATCTATCTATCTATCTATCTATCTCCTTTCTCCCTACCGCACTACCCTCCTCCACTTAAGCGTTGTTCCACTACCTCCCAGCTCTGAATAAGGGAGTGCAGTCCTTTTTATTACAGACCCAGGAGTACTTCTGGTGCCAGGGCGACTACCCGATGAAAGTCCTTCCGGGTCGCATGGAAGTTCATAATAGGGAGCTTGTCTCCCTACAGCACCCTCTCGTGACACCTTTTAACCCCAGCAGGGCTGCTCTGCCGGACTACATATCCTGGCATTCCCTGCTGGCTTCTTACTGTGCACCAACCTCCGGGGCTGCTGCCATCTAGCGTGTTGGGGGAATAAAAAACCTCCAGCAACTTTTTCTCTTTTTAATGGACTGTCTGTCCAACATTGCTAAAATCTTCATCTTTTTTCTCCTCTGCAGAAGTAAGAAGACACCCTTTGAGGAAAAAAAAAATTCCACCCTTTCTAACCTTAGGGACCTATAAAGGTCCATAGCCTCCTAATGTTAGCTTTTTATTTGGACCCAGACTTGATGAAAGGACAGGGCTTCCTATGACTGACATGCCCTCAAGAGTCAAACCTTTCCATAAAGCCAGGAAGGCTGCTTTATTTTGTTTATATTTTGTGCCCTTGAGCACTGATTTTGAGTTATAATATTGAAGAATTATAATGGGGACCCCACTGGCAGACTTTTGGGACTCTTCCTGTAATTATTCACCCATCCATGATATATATATATATATATATATATATATATATATATATATTGTGGAAGATTGCCCCGACACAGACCAGCTCAAAGTCCAAAACCACATTGTTTATTTTTCTTCTGCTTTTTCATAACACACAAATCAGTAACAACACAACTATTGCTCAGTCCCTTTTTCTCTTTTTCTCTCTCTCACTGGTTCTCTTTCTCTTTGCCACCTCCACTCCTCTCCAAGCAAGTGTTGTCCTCTACCTCCCGACTCTGGCTTCTCGAATGGAGTGAGGCGGCCTCTTTTATACCACACCCGGAAGTGCTTCAGGTGCTCTCTAATTGACTACCAGCAGCACTCTCGGGCGGAAATGCTGCATGGGCACCCAGATCCTCTTCTGGCAGCAGTTCAGATTGTGGTGGAAGTGCTGCAGTCAAGGGCTTCGCAAATGTCCAGGCGCCCCCTGGCAGTGGCCATGGGCCCCAGCAGGGATTTTGCTTCCAAGCTCCAAGCCCGTGGCCCCGATGCAACCCAAGGGAGCTGTCCCGGGGGAGGTATTGTCTCTTTCCCAGTCCTTCCATCCAACCAGGCAAGGCCCCCAGCCATCCATCACTATATATATATATATATATATATATATATATATATATATACAATCATAAGAAATAGATCATAAAGGTTATAAAAAGGTTTGGGGCAGCCACCCGTATATTCTTCCTGGCTGCAAATGGGTTATGTTATGTAAGTCAAAGTCCAACACAGAACTGATTTACTGGTGGTAAGATGGCAGCTTTAAAGGCAAAAACAGGATATGATGTCAACAAAAGGGTCCAGAACCAGAAAGATCTTCCTCCATAGGCTTGGACCTGTACGTGACGTCATCAAAAGGGCCAGAAGTGTAAAGGTCCTCCTCCATGGGTTCGGGAGTCGAAATGACATCATGAAAGGGGCTGGAACCGGAAGTGATGTTCTCAAAAGGGACGGAACTGGAAATGATATCATCAGGGCCAGGCGGAATTTCCCATGAATGGTCTGCAGAAAAGTGAGAAAATGACTCAGCGCACTCCACATCCCCAGGTCTGGCGTGACATTACTCTCTTTCAGGCCCTTTAGCTGCCTCCCATGCGCACATGTGTGACAATATATATATATATATATATATATATATATATGTAAATATAAATATATTCTTAACATCATTAGAGCAGCAACAGAAAAGATGATTTCACATATTGTGTATTATCTGTGCTATAAGTTATTAAAATAAATACTTACTAAAAGATTAGTGCTTGACCAAATGTCATCGTGTTTCAACTACAGCTTGTTTTGTCCTGGAAATCTTGGTGAAAGTTTAAACAACTTCTGTATTTCTCAACCCTGGCTAAATTAAACATGATGCCTCATCTCTTGTTCCAGATTGGCTACACTGGATCTTTCACCCAGCCAACTTCCTTGATGTGATGATGTTTCAATGTATTCTAGGGGCACACTGTGTGTCCTTGTACAATATACTTGACTTGTCTGTGCTCCAGCTAGTAAAAAAAATGCATGAAAGTTCTGGAGCTACAAACAGTTATTCTAAGGCAGTTCTTGTATGAAAGTGAATGGTCATCTCCTTCTCTCTGTGTCTCTGATCATTGTTCTGTCAAATAACTTTTTTAAACTCTTTGCTACCATCAACACTACTGTCCTCAACATCCTACTAAAGTGCAAAAAAAAAAGGATCAGAGATAAACTACATTGTACTATTTTTCTTCAGTGGAGAATCATGCTCTCACGAGTAGTGTGAGTTGTTATTCAGTGCTTGGTCTAGATGTTTTACTTGTACGTATGTGGTTGATATATGAAGATCACACCTGGTTGCAAATCACCTGTAGACAATCTCACTCCTTGCCTCAATGACAGCAAGGCATGGATGGCTGTTAATTTTGTAGTGTTATGCATCAATAAAGTACAAAGTAAACTTTGCAGGTAAAACTTGTATAGTTAACTAAACTTTGTACATGTCACTAAACTTTGTGCATCTGTGCACTAAATCTAAATCACATTTGAAAAGCTGCCTTTCTCCTCTTATTTGGTAGTACTTGTTTTTATTTATTCATTAACAAGGGGGCTCCGCCCCCTGCTCGCTTCGCTCGCCTACCCCCGGCGTTTTGAACCCATGCCCGCTGGGCAGCCACGTGTGAGGATGATGCACGTTTAAAACGGAGCGTTCGTCCGTGTCACTCTGGGTCCCCCCACTGTTAATACGGAGCTCCGTCCATACTATTATGCGGTGCATTGTGGACTACTGCGGACCCCGTAGTGTTTCCCGTTTCAGTTTGTATCTCGGTCAGTCGAGCTTTTGTTTTTGAAGCTTTTGAATTCCGGTCTTCATTATCTGTAACCTGCTGTCCATGTGTTTGGCCCCCTCGTTTAACCTGTTTATGACGTTTTACTTTGCTTTCTACTGTCTTTCATTTCTGATCTCGCTTTATTGTGCTTTTGTTTCAATGACACCTGGTCCGTGGTGAACATATTTTCCCTTTTTCGAGTAATAATTTTCATTTGTTTGTGATACTGTGATGTTTATCGTACTGTTAATAATGCATCACTGTAATGTGATTCATCTATGCTGTACAGTTTGGACGTGTGAGGATGACGTATGTTTAATACGGAGCGTTCGCCCGTGTCACTCTGGGTCTCCCCACTGTTACTACGAAGCGCTTTCCGAACTATTATGCAGTGCATTGTGGAGCACTGCGGACTCTGTAGTGTTTCCCGTTTCACTTCGTATCTCATTTAGTTGACCTCTTTATTTTTGGAGCAGTGCCTGCCTGGTCTGCGACATTTCAGACGCACGTTGTAGGCGCCTGCGTTCATTAATTATATCCAGACAGGCGCGTGTTTGTATCTCGGTCACTCGAGCTGTGTCGTGTTGAATCCGTGCCTGTTTTGCCTACGCAGTTTGAGACGCGCGTTGTAGGCGTCCACGTTCATTAGATCTGTCCACGCGGGCACGGTGTCGAAGCTGTGTTAGTTGTTGAGCTGTTTGGTTTTGGAGCCGAGACAGTTTTGCTTCCGCGGTTTCAGACGCATGTCCGTACCATTGATGTATGAACCTTTGTGGACTCCGTAGTGTGTCCCGTTTCATTCTGGGGTGGGGCGTTGACTCCTCTTGTTTTACTATGTCTCCTTCTGCGCTTTCACCACGCATTAGTGCCACTCACAATATGGCGGCGACGCCTGTGCCTTCCGTATTATGTCGGTTTATACCATGCTGTGTAGGCGCCTTTGCCTTTTGTACTTTACCGCGCCTTCCGACGCACGATGTAGGCGCTTGCACCTTCCGGGTCTGCTTTCGCTGTGTGGTGTGGACGTTTAACTGTCGTTGTTTCTGCCTTTATATTCTGTATCTCAGTGTGCATGTGTTTCGTGCCTAAGTTTTTTTGAAGCTGTTGCATTCTAGTTTTCATCATCTGTAACCCGCTCTCCATGTGTTCGTCCCCGTTCTTTAATCCCTTTATAAAGTTTTACTTTGTTTCCTACTCTGTGTTTTATTTCTGACCTCGCTTTATCCTGCTTGCGGCATGTCAGACGGTTCGTAGTCTTTCTCATTTTACTCTGGGCAGGGGGGCTTTGTTCTGTAACCTGCTCTCCATGTGTTTGTCCCTGTTTTTTAACCTCTTTATGACGTTTTACTTTGTTTCTTACTCTGACGGTTCATAGTCTCTTCTGTTTTGCTCTGGTTGGGGGGGGGGTGGGGAGGGAGGGGTTTGTGTGGCACCTGCGCACGTGCGTAGTCTTTCCCGTTTCACTCTGGGGGGGGGTGCTTTGTGTGGCACCTGCGCACTATGTCTTTTGCGTCCACGGGCAGGTCCCTGCGTCCATATCTGGTTTACCATTCTCGTTTAGTATTATGGATCAGAGCTTCATTATATACAATGGTGCCGTAAAGTGGTAACATGTTGCACATTGGTAGGACATGTAACTAAAATTTCACTGTATTCATGACAATATTAATACTACTGACTGTTACCACTACATTCTCCTAATTATCTACAGTCAGTTAATTTACTTTTTAATGTTCGTCAAAGGTTTGTTTTGTAGTTTATCATGTACTGAACAATCTTGAACTTTTATCTTGTGTCTTTGAATTCTAATGTTTGCTTTGCACATGCAGTGTAATAGTTTTTATGTCACAGACACTAAAAATGCATTAAATAATTATAATAAACATAAAATAAATTCATTGTTCTTTTGCACTCATATAACCTATGTCAGTAAGGCAGGGTAATTGGCAACTCTAAATTGGCCTGAGTAAGTGAACGTAAGTGTATGCATGAGTGTGCCCCGTGATACACTGACACCCCATCCGGGGTTTGTTCCCATCTTGAGTCCGGTGCTGAATGGACACTCCACTAGGTAACTGGTTAGAAACGGCAAAAATGGATGGGTGATTGATTATCTACAAACTACAAAGTGCACAGAGATTTTGAATTTTTTGTAAAGGAACAGATTTTTGCAATAACACAACATTATTTAAGCAACAAAACATCTCATGTCAAAGTTGCTTAAATAAAGAATAATATTTTTGTTTTGAGTACAGTAGAAAAGAAAGTGACTGTCAAGAGTTTATTTATAAATCATATATATAAACATACGCAGTATATATAATTAGATTTAAAGATAAATTAGACTACAGTTACATAACTGCATTTCTCCTTCTCTAAATGTATACATGGTATACTAAAAATAGTCCAACACTAGCTATACTTAGACAAAGCAAAATAACTGAATAACTGAGAAATTCTTTCAGAAACTTTATTTTTCCCTAGTTCTGACAGTGTTCCAGCATGATTCATACGGAGCTGTTCTTCATTATCCTTTAATACTGTCACTTTATACTGAATGACCTTCTCTGTGGTTTTCCTGATAGCTCAATCCATCTAATGCAACAAATGCTTTTTCAAGTTGCAGAATATGGATGGCTTAACAGATTGTATTGAAATACCATTTTTACACAATAAAATCATCCTAAATTAAAAGAAAGTTTTCATTAGTATTACCTGATTTTTTGTCCAGGATTAAGTTCTTTTTAAGTTATTATCTCTATAGTGGTTAATGGATGAGAAAGGAAACCACCAATTAATTCTCATAAATGTTTAGAACAATGATTCAAACACTGGTAACATTCAGGTAACATTTCTCTTCTTTATTTCATTCAACCTTAAGTATCAATGAGAACTGTAGCATTAGTCGATGCTAGTTTACAAACACATTCAAGCCACAAATTCGAGCCTTAGAAATAAGAAGGACTCTACCCCACAGAACTGATCTAAACAGAAGTTGCTTCAGGATGAAGAACCTTATAAATTCAAGCCCTATGGCTCAAGGATTACCTTACCTTATGCTGGACAGAAAAGTCACACATGGAGAACAGTCTGTTTTAGTGCACTCAGTCCAATAAGGATGTACACAAGTAGAGTGTTGAGATCCACACAACAAAAATACAATGTCCAACCTGGAGCTTCTCAGATTTTCAGATTTTGAATTTTTCATATTCCTTTCAATTACAGCAGAGGTTCACACAATTTTTTTAAGACAAGGTCACCCAAAAATGTAGCTTGTGTTCATGGTCCACCATTAATATAAATCCAATACTGTGAAGCTGGGTATGATCTTGAATTTTACTTTCTGCTAACAGCAGTCACCCTGCATGATTTTGTATAATAACTGACCTATTATTCAAAGCACATATTTAACTATGGCAGACAAACATTTGATCAAATATCAAGTGATATCTCTAGGCCGGGGTTCTCAATTCTTTTTCTTGGCATCCTAATTTCAGGAATTAAAATGTATTGGGAATTTTCACAAGAGATTATTCATATTTTTTGTGTGGGTCTGTGCTTTTTAAATTTTTGATGTAGATGACAAATGCTTTTTTAAAGAATTATGTTTAATGCAAACAGAGTACTGTGATTTCATATGGAACAAAAAAAGAGTAAAGATAAAGGCTACTGAAGATTGGCAACTCTGAAGCAAAAGGTTTTACTGTTGATTATTAATAATGAACATCAAAATATAATGTTAGATACATTCATTTTATGAATTCATTTACTAGTAAGTGTTAACATTTGCCTTTCTTCCTTGTTGTATAATCTTCTGCACTAGTCTGCCAATTTCTAAAACCGTTTTGAAAATGATGATAGAACAAACAAGTTTACCCAATCTAAAAATATTTTAACTTTGGCATACCTGACCTGTGACAGCGACAAAGATAGACAGACGTTTTGCAGACTGCATGTGTTGAGGCGAGAAAGACAACACTCACTTGTTACAATGCTTTTTAACACAAAATCTGCTGGTTTTGGCACGTCGTTCCCATGCCCAAAATGGATAAGTTCGAAGAGGTAGGGAACATGAGTGAGTAGTTACCTCAGACCCCAGAGCCACAAATTGGCAGGGGCAGTGGACACGGAATAGGAGAATGAGATTGGACAAGCAGGACAGAGGTGGAGATTTTCTCCAGGATCACTATTGAACAGAGTGCTAGAACTAAGACATAGCCACTCCCTCCTGCATGAGGCATTTCGAACACAATTTTCAAAATTGGAATTGTTTCCCTGGAACTGCCATGGTCTCTGCAAGCATGGCCTGTTTAAAAACTATTGCCTTAAAGTACTTTTATATATTATATATACAGTACATAAATGGGAAACGTAGAGTACCCTCCTGGTATCTCTCCACACCTTGCTAATGGCAAGACATATAAAAATAAACATATGTTTATTTTATCTTTAAAGACACAAATCACAAAGGAACTAGTGGGCAATATCGTTTTCAGAGTTGAATATTTCACATTTGATTCAACTGCATACCAAACAAGAAAAAGAAAGGACCAAAATTTAGTATCTTTTTTCTGACTCTCCTTTATGCACTATGAAAACCCATGAAAATAATTTTAGCAAATCCAAACATTTACTGTATGATAATGCAGAAAATTAGACATAGCGTAAATATTCTTTTTGCCCTCCATATATAGGCAGCAAATTGGTGCAGTTTCAAGAGCTGCAGTGTCACTTCTCTTAGTGATCGACATTTAAGTCCAAGTACTGTTTATATGGGGTTTTTTAGTATTTTTTTAAATTCTAGTGGCAATAACGACCCTGATGAAAATGGTGTATTCTTAACATTCTATATTCTTATTTGATGAAATAAATACAAAAAGAATGAATGAAAAAATAAAAAACAAAACCCTTTTCTGTGCTGCCCTTTTTACCAGTAAATACTGTAAAAAATAGTTATGAGATTTCTCATGTAAGGAAGACAAAAGAGGTAAAGTTGTTAAACTCACTAATCCAGACGCATGTAAGAATTTCACTATAATCTGTGTAAATTTCACTAATGACACAATGACATATGAAATCCGAGGTGTATGTTCTGATTAGAACAGTATAATGACATGTTTATGTCACATTCATTTAACAAAGTATGTTTTAACTAGCCATATTACCTGTTGAAGGCAGGTAATAGAATGAATCAAAAAAATATTTGCTATCTCTTGGCCTTTGTGTATCTTCCTCATGTTTCTGAACTTGTCTTGACTGGTGCTTCCTCTGTCGTTTATGTTCCCGTAAAGTGCACTTCTCAGACATTTTGAAGTGCCTTGCACACCTTCTCTCTCCTTTTATACTTCCTGTCTTAGAAAGCGACTCCCAGCGTTCCTCCTATGCCATTACTCCTCCTCATGTGTCTTACACTGCCATTTCCTCTTTGAATTGAGTCACAAAAGCCAAATTTACCAATCAGACTGCTCGAAGGGACTGGACACACACACACACATACAGTATATTTTCAAAAGTATTAGGATGCCTACCTTTACACACACATGAACTTTAATGACATTCCATTCCTAATACATAGGCTTTAATATGGAGTTGGCCAACCCTTTGCAGCTATAACAGCTTCAACTCTTCTGGGAAGGCTTTTCACAAGGTTTAGGAGTGTGTTTATGGGAATTTTTGACCATTCTTCCAAAAGAGCATTTGTGAGGTCAGGCACTGATGTTGGACGAGAACATCTGGCTCGTAGTCTCTGTTCTAATTCATCCCAAAGATGTTCTGTTGGGTTGAGGTCAGGGCTCTCTGCAGGCCAGTCAAGTTCCTCCACACCAAACTCGCTCATCCATTTCTTTATAGACCTTGCTTTATGCACTGGTGCGCAGTCATGTTGGAAAAGGAAGGGGCCATTCCCAAACTGTTTCCACAAAGTTGGGGAGCATGAAATTGTCCAAAATGGCTTTGTATGCTGAAGCATTAAGAGTTTCTTTCACTGCAACTAAGGGGCCAAGCCCAACCCCTGAAAAACAACTCCACACCATAATCTCCCCTCCACCAAACTTTACACTTGGCACAATGCAGTCAGGCAAGTACTGTTCTCCTGGAAACCCCCAAACTCAGACCCATCCATCAGATTACCAGACAGAGAAGTGTGATTCGTCACTCCAGAGAACACGTCTCTACCTCTCTAGGGTCCAGTGGTGGTGTGCTTTACACCTCTGCATCCGACACTTTGCATTGCACTTGGTGATGTAAGGCTTGGATGCAGCTGCTCGGCCATAGAAACCCATTCCATGAAGCTCTGTACACATTGTTCTTGAGCTTTTGGAGCTATTGACTCTGCAGAAAGTTACCGACTTCTGCACACTGGGCACCTCAGAATGCGTTGTCCCCGCTCTGTGATTTTACATGGCCTACCACTTCGTGACTGAGTTGCTGTTGTTCCCAACTGCTTCCACTTTGTTATAATACCGCTAACAGTTGACTGTGGAATATTTACAGTAGTAACGAGGAAATTTCACAAATTGACTTATTGCACAAATGGCATCCTATCATGGTACCACACTTGAATTCATTGAGCTGCTGAGAGCGACCCATTCTTTCACAAATGTTTGTAGATGCAGTCTGCATGTCCAGGTTCCTGATTTTATACACCTGTGGCCATGGAAGTGATTGGAACACCTGAATTCAATGGTTTGGAGTTGGGGAGGGTCCCAAAACTTTTGGCAATATAGTGTGCATATCTTAGAACTTTATTATGTAGTAAATAGTGTTTCAAGATATCAAAAGACTTTGTGTAGATATTTTTGCAATATTTAAGGACATTCTTTCATTTACAATATGTAGATCTTCAGATAAATAAATCTTTTTCAGTTAGAATTTCTAAATCCTTGTAAATACATCCAAAAATATTTTTCTGTCACATATCCGTCTATTATCGTGTCATGTCAGTTCACTTGCAAGTCTTGAAAGGTACAGTTCTCAAATGTATAAAATATTTCTTTTATAGAAAGTCCTCAAATAATTTTAAAGATGTATCTATTTTTCAGGCATCTAAAAATAACCTTCTTCTGTACTGCTTTCCATTTTCACCTGAAATCCTATCTATTTAAAGCTATTATAAAATGAAAAAGAGAAATTGAAATGGACTGGCAGTAATTTGTAGTCTTCATAAAATGAGTTACTGCTATTTTACCATTTTACCAGTTCGTTTTAAAGATATTTGTAGATGATCACTTGATGTGTTGTGCAAGGGGATTTCAAAAATGAAAACAGATCAGACTATTCATCTACTCATTTGATAAGAATTTCCTTACGGGCCACTATGTGTTTTAATCAAATGTGCATTATTCAAAAATACCTGTATGTATGTTGAAATACAAAATTAATAAACAGAAACACTAATAAACTTGACCGGTCCACTTAAACTGCATATATTGGCTTCAGTTTTTAATTTAGCTTTGGTAAAATACCATTTTCATCTTAAACAGATAACAAGCTAATTGAACACATTTCCTAGGTTTATCAAGGCACACTTGCTAAAGTAGATGGCAGGAGGAATGTATAGATGATATTAAAACTGAGGTAATGGCATAATAAAAATGAATACTAGGTAAAAATATTTTTTATATTGTGAACATGTTTTGCGCCTTTCACCTCATATATTAATGAAATTATACAGCAATTAAGATTCATGCTTTTGACCTCTGCTTCTGAAACATCAAAACTTTCCCACCTGTGTCAAGGATTGTGAAACTGGCAAAGGGTATAAGCTAGGGACAATCACTGTCAGCAAAAGAGCCTGTTAATGTAAGCAGTACCCCAGGAGCACTTCAGCAGGGAAAAAGGTCTTAGAATGTGGGAAAAAGCTGAAAAGATTCCAATAGGATGCAAGAGGGTTGGCAGAAGAGGCCAGGTGATCCAGCATACATCAACGATACTTGATTCTCAAATGTAAATACAGTGAGGCACTGGAAGGCCAACAACAGCAGAAGGTGGCTGCAGATCACATGTTAGATAAATGTAGACCTGATTTAACAGTTACCCAGAGCCCAGGAGTGTAGGGACATCAAGCGTTGCAAGAGGAGGTCCAGCCTGGTATGTTTGTAGCCAAATATAGCTATCCTGTGTAACAAGGTGCTATATAAGCGCCCAACCCGACACAGATTCACACTGGAGGCACATATAAAATGAAAGGACTTTTATTTTCTTCACCTGTGGGGCACGTCTTCCCTGTAATCCCCACAGGCACAACACAGTCCCAAAAGCACCAAGTAAACCACACACTTCTTCTCCTGCACCACCACTCCTCCCAGGCAACCTCATCCTCCTCCACCCGACTCTGGCTGCTGAGTGGTGGTTGCTGGCTCCTTTAATTGGGCACTCGGAAGTGCTCCAGTTGCTTGACTGCCGACATCCGGCTTCACTTCTGGGTGTGGCAAATATGCTTTCTAGACGGGATCAGGAGTCCCAGCTGCAGCGCTCCCTGGCAGTGCCTACGGAACCCAACAGGGCTGCACAAAACTCCAACCCCCATGAAGCCCTGGGGGAGTCCGAGGCACCGCTGCAACCCAGGGAGGCTGCCATCTAGCGTCCAGGGGGAGATACTGGGTTTCCCATCCTTGCTCCCCCGGAAGATATGCTGCAGGGGCATCCCGGCCAGGCATGGGCCCCGGCAACCTGCCACACCCTTTTGGAAGCCAGTCCCAGCCTTTTCCTTATTGAAGCTACAGTCAGTATTATTGCTGGGCAAAGGGATGAGAAAAGGCCAGTGCTGTACTCTACTTATATGTGTGTGTGTGTGTGTGTGTGTGTATTTGTGGGTGTGTGTGTGTGAAAGAGAGAGAGAGAGAGAGACAAAGAGATAAGAGGAAAGAAGATCAATTAATATTTTGGAGACCTTTTGTAGAGAAATAAACCACACTATTGAATAGATAGAATACAAAACTATTATTATGGAAGGGCAAGAAAAGAAGAAAATTCATTTGCTTAGGCTTTCTTACTTTGTGTATCAAGTTCAAATTCAATTTCAATTTTATTGTCATGTGTACAGAGTACATAGTGTACACAGTACAGTATAATGAAATTCAGGAAATATACATTCACTGCATTTAACTTACAATATTTATTGCAATATATGTATTTATAACTGACTGTACGGTAATCTTATGACATGTGGATAGAAACTCTCCTAAATCCACTGGTGTGTTTGCCAAACGACCATTACTATTCACAAAACAGCAGAAGTGAGAAAAGCAACTGTATAGAATGACTGAGGTCTCTGCAGTCATTTGATAAATTATGATTCCGTTTGTGGAGAAACATCAAGAGGATAATAATAATAATAATAATAATAATAATTCTTTACATTATAATAGCACTTTTCTCACTACTCAAAGTGTTCTCTACGCAAGGAAGACCTGGGAAGCAAACCTACAATCTCCTTACTGCAAAGCAGCAGCGCTACCAATCAGGCCACCTTGACTCTTCAAAAAAATATATGAAGCATGAAACAACATGATTAAAAAAGTCACCAATAGTTATCACTTCTAAGGAAATTTTATCATATACATCAAATGCTTTTAAGAAATAATGTAAATGTTAAATTCCATCCATGAACGCCAGGGTACATTATTAAAAGGTAATGAATGGATGTAATGAGGGTGGCATAGAGGACACAGAACACATCCCTTCTGGGCAGCAAATAATTTTTACTGAAAGCCAGGATATTTAAATAGTGTCACAGGGCAAATGAAAATATCTTTGTAACTGTGGATATAAAATCCTCTTATAGATGGAATTGAAAGGATATAAGAAGGGTAAAAGATTGTTTTCCACTCACTAAACAAATGATTCATAGAATGGCCCTGTCACCATCTATGTGAAGTTTACATACTCTCTCAATGTCCAGCGTGTTTTTGTCCAGCTACTACGGTGTCCTTACTTATCCCAAACATGTTTGCAGAGTTAGACTCTGGACCTCCTTTGACCTGCTTTGTATTAAGCGGTTTTAGTAATAGATGGATACAAATAAAAAAGACAAATATATATATATATATATATATATATATATATATATATATATATATATATATATATATATATATATATATATATATACTGTATATGTTTGAATTTGTCTTTAACATTTCTGAGTTCATTTCATGTTTTTAAGCAATTGTTGCTTTTTTGTGTCAAAGATTTAAGGGGTTTGCTTATCTCTGATTAAGACACCCAGCACCTTCACCTACAGTACGGGTGTCACCTTCAGATCCCAGAGGGCCACGGGAACTGCAGGTTTTCTTTCCAGCTACTTTCTTTATTAGTAACTAGTTACAGCTGCTAAAGGAACAAACATCTTTTGCGTTACTTTGACTGATTTGCTTTTTAAAATTCAAAATTCTTAATGGTTTCTTTTTTTCCATAACCAGCCATCAAAGAATAATGAAACACAAACTGAGTCAACAGATAATCAGCTAACTCACAGGTCTGAAACTCAGTTTTTGGGGGGCCACTGTGTTAGCACCAACCTATTTCTGAATTAGAAGTCAATTCTTGCTGCTATTGAAGTACATTATTTAATTCTATTGCTTGTTAGCGCTCTCATTCTGCTACATTAGAAATTTGTAAATTTGAGGGGTTTTTTTAAGTGCAACATCAAAATGTTTTGTAGAGCACAGCAGATCAATATTTCTTAGACCTTCACTTTTATCTTTTCAAGCATTTTATTGAAAAAGATATTGCGTGATGGACACATGGGTGCAAATGAGATCCTCTTAGCTGTTCATCTATGGGGTCACTTCATTATTTACCTCATTTTTGTGCGGCTGCCAATTAAGAGAAAAAGAAACAATTAAATAAGAATTTTAAAAAAGCAAGGTAATTAAAATTAAGGTAAATTAAATTAGTACCATTAGTATAATTGTTTACCAATAAAGAATACGGCCATAAAAAAACCTGTACCCACTATGGCCCTTAACACCAAAAGAAGCCTTTGTTAAGATCTTCTTTAATAAGAGTTAATGAGTTATAGAATTAATAGATGCATTTTTGCATTACCTAAACTAAAGTGTTACTGATAAAGTTTAAGTATCGCTTTATTGGGTAGTGTTATCCCAATTTTGGAATAATATTAGATATTGATGTGGCTGGATGCAGACACTTTGATGCAGAGGTGACCAATATACTGTAGGCAGAGAGGCGTATACCATTCAATAAAAGCTGTGGTGATGGTTGGTTGTGCTAGTATTTCCAGTAACTTTTTATGATCTTTGCATTTCCATGCGTAACTGTGTTAACTGCAAAGCCTTGAACTTGCCAGAATCAAGTTTTATGTTACCTTTTGTAATCATATATACAATGTTGAATGGGAAAGATTTAAGCATTTGGGATTTGAGTATGACTTAGCACTATAGACTAATGAAGCTGGAGTGCTTTTTATTCATGGCATATAAACTTAGTCAAAAGTGATACATGCTGCTGAGCTACATAAAATTTAGCAACTGTTGAACACACAGAGTTACAAAAAACATCAATTCTACTATGTTTAACTCGGTAGCAAAGCTGTTTTTACTGATGTAAATGTATGTTGTGATTATACAGTATAATTAAATATGGATGTATAATACGAGGGGAGACCCAAAAATAATCGGAATTTTGTTGTTGTTAGGTTGGTACTTGTAGTACGTGGTTGGGCCGCTAGGGCGATCTAGTTACACTCCTCACAAGTCAGTCTGCCAAGTGCCATCAGTCTGGAAGGTTGTGCTGGTGTTCAGTGAATTTTTTTGTAAAAGTAGGTTGTGCAACAGTGTGAGAAGGAAACGCCCTGATTTGTGGGAGTCAGGCGATTGGTTCTTTCATCATGACAACGCTCCATCTCACACTGCTCTCAGCATTCGCCAACCCTGAACCACCCACCCTACTCACCGGATTTAGCTCCGTGTGATTTCTTTTTGTTCCCTCGGATGAAAAAAGACTTGAAAGGAAAGCGTTTTGCTGACGTCGAAGAGGTAAAACAAGAAACAACCAGAGCATTAATGGGCATTACTTCAGACGAATTTAAAAAATGTTTCGAACAATGGAACAAACGGTTAGATAAGTGTATTTCCGCCAATGGAGAGTACTTTGAAGGAGACTAATTGTAGTTTGTACAGAAAATTAAATTAAACACGTTTTAAAAATATTTCCGGTTATTTTTGGGTCCCCCCTCGTATATAACTAGGGAGTCCAGAATTTTTTACTTACACAAACAGCTGAAATTAAAAATTGTTAATGTATGCTGAGTGCTATGAAAAGACAACTGGAACCTAGGGGGAAGAAGCCATGTTTCCTCAGGATACTAGAGAACAAGTGACTTGCCAGTTGCCACGACATCTAGACCCTCAAAGTTTCCCTGCCTAGAGAGAAAGGGCAGATGGCAGAAAAGGTCTTGACGAGGTAATGAAAGAAAATCACAGTTATTTAACAGGCCAAGGTCAAAACCAAAATTCAAAAAATGCCAAGCAACCAAAGACCAATATGTACACTAAAAATCAATGCATCAAACACACAAAAGTCCTTACTTCCTGAAATAATTTTGAGAAAAACTAATGCATAGCAAAGCTTGCTATTTGAGTACAGAAACTGGAACGATGGAGCCACCACCTTATACATTATTGGCATGATGATGTTACACGTCACACTTCTGCTATCAATGAACCATGCAAAATGGCAGGACCTGCAATCAGTAACAATAAACAAAATGGAGGTGAAAAAATGCATATAGAAATGTTCAAAATTAATAACTGTTAAATCACAGGCAATCCAACCCACCAAAAAACAGGGATTGAGAACCCATTAAGGCAGGTCAATAGTGACAGTAGTGATCATTTTGTTTTCTGCCTGCTTTGTTACTTTGTGTTCTCCCTGTGTTTATCCCTTCCTTGTGGTTATTTTGGATGATAAAGGCACTGTTTTGTATGTACGTAGCCTCCCTGAACCTGTTCTGCCACACGGTACACTTCTATCCCTATCCATATCCCTATCCCTAGTCTATTCATTCTAATTTTACATTATTTAGTTTGGTTTATATGTATTCATATGTGTAATTAGCTTCTCATGCTCAGCTTTAATGCCAATATGTAAAAACACATACTGACTATTTTGTCACACGACATTTATGCTGCACGCCCATTCAGTGGCTCAAAAGAACTGGTGGGTGGCAAAACAAAGTACAGTCATACTTGAAAGATCACTGTAAATAGCATATTATACACATCAAACCAATAATAACAGAAAAAAGAACTACACCACCTCATAGGATACAAACAACTAACCAGATAAATTGCATATTTAAACCAGTCAGCAGTTTTTGTGGTAGCTTTACTGGTAGCTGCTTTTTTTAAAATAAAAAAAACAAATTAAATCTGTCTCATAATGTGTCTTATCCAGAAGTGCTGGATTAGACATTTTTGTGTAAGAACTGTAGTTTTTTACTTGAAGTGATCTTTCACATGATATATACGAAACTAAACTAAGTTACCTAGTATCCAGGGCTCAGTCTCTGGCTTTAGTTTTGTTTATTGTTATATAATTGTTTTCTTTTTCTTGGTAAATTGCTGTTATTTCTGTTCATGAAGTTGTGCTACTTTTTTCTTTTACTATTTACTTGTCATTACCTTCATTTTTATTAATTATTTCTAGTGATAAGTAAAACAGGTGAAGGAAAATGAGTTTCACATGCAATTTCACAATTGCAAAATGTGAAAGTTACTGAAAAGATGTTTTATGGGAATTTTAAAGATTTTGTTGCAGTGGAAAGCAAGTAATATTGCTCCCTAAGTGTTTGGCAAAACAGTGTAACCTGTTCTGGACTTGTAAATTGCTCAAAAAAAGATTCTAGCCAAAAATAAGAAGGAAAATAAAATAGATGTGGTATATGATTAAATTAAGTGAACAGATGTACCTACTGTAGCTAGGTACTGCATACAAGAATAAACCCAGTGAAATCTCTGCATAAGTTACTGAGAAATTATTCACATCTAAAATATGGGACAAATAATTATTTTAAAAATAAGCCTGGCTCTCTAAACTGGGGTTGATATAACTAATATGGAACATCTGGTCACCTCATTCATAATCCCAGTATATTACAGTGAAATAACTCTATTTGTTAATCAACTCAAAATGTCAGGCCAATTTCATCCACACTGCATTTTAGATAAGATGAACTCTCCTGTCAGTGAGATATAATTTTCTGGCTATTTTCCATCCTTTACTTTCTCACAACATAATTTACTGTTGTGTTTACTGAATTGCCTGTACTTATTGTATTTTGTATGCAATATTGTCCTGTTCTTTAGAGTTTTCTTACTGTGAATGTTTTGTTAATACCTTAATACAGTGGTCACTACATCAGACGACATTAAGACTGAATAATTGCTATCTGGTATATACCACTGCCATAATTCATATTAATGTATGCATTATATTTAAGAAATATTTTAAAACTTTTTTTCTGTTTAAAGTTTGTCCATTTACATAAGTTAAATTTAGTAATAATTTACAGTATTCAACATGTTTTAAAAATTTCACAATGCAAGAGAGCCAGTGGCAACATTAATTAAGTACATCATGTCATATCAACATATAATATCTCAAAGAAGCATTATTCATATCTTTACCAAGAAACCTTCCCAAGTAAAATAAATAAATAACGCTAGAACAGTGATTCTTACCAACAGATATAGTCCAAACAGCAACTATTTTCATGAAGGCTTTCGTTCTTGAATTAAAGCGACTGTGATGAATGGGATTTCTTATGGCTATGTATCGATCCAAGGAGATAGCACAGAGATGCATGATGGAGGACGTTGAAAACAGTACATCCAAGTAAATCCAGATTGAGCACAGCTCAGAAGGCAGGGGCCAAACATATCCTGCAAAATATGAAGGCATTTACAATGTGTTTTATAATGCATTCCCATTTTGTAATTGCAAAATATTGTACTGAGACATCAGCAGATATGCTTTACAATTAGATTGCTCTTCTGATTAAATGCATTTCTTAAACAGTGTTTTGTTATCTTACAGTTACACTTGTTATCTTTGCTAACGATAAGATGAAAGTGACATATATCAAATCCCTATTGACAAGCAGGGTATTAGCATGGGTGACTGAAATGTGGGAAAGGGGATGATTATGCTGCAGTAATTTTATGGATTTTTCATTTGAATTCCCGTCCATTTTTCAAACAATATTCTAATTTCAGTTACTTTACATTAATTATATATTACTCGATTGCTGAATACTCTAATCAAATTTACAGTCTTTCATAAGAATGTGAGCGGCAACGAGCAAGCTCTGATAACTTTCTTTTGTATTGGATTCTCAGAGTAAGCTAAGAATGAACTAGCCTGTCGCAGTTCAGGTTCTGACTTAGAAACTGTCTTTCTGAAATGGATAAAAAATTACATATTTTGTTCATGAAATACAAGAAGAGAAGGGTAGAATTACTAAAACACTGGCCAGTTTTAGTGATGTAGCTCATCAATACTATTTACTTAATTTTTCCAAACTGACAGAAAACCCAGACTTGAAAATGTTTTAATTAAGATGTGGTACCCACCGACTACTCTGTAACACAAACAGTTTAGAAGAAGAAAATGAAAAATATTCTATTCTCTGGAATGTCATTGCTGGTAAAATATGAGGCTTTGCCCCTATTGTGGTATAAATTGTAAGTGAAGTGACTTGAACTGTTAAAATGAAAGCAAAAATATTTAATTTGGAGGTGGAGCAGTGCTACCTCAAAACATAAAGTTACAGTTACTACTGTCTATAATACTGACACAGGTCACACAATCTTTCCCTGCTAGAGACTTTATTTACTATGTGGTTTTACAGTTTTATTGTTTTTTTTTCCCTATAGCCAACAAAATGTACACAAGCATGATATCTGGGTGTTTTGTCTCTTCTTCCTGATGGCTATTAAGAGATATAATGGCAATAAGTTTGACACTGGGGCCAAATTAAAAGAAAGGAACAAAACTGCTGATTCCTCCACAACTGGACATCATGGAAAGGCTACTTAATTTCCTAGAGTCATGTTATGTCTCTCAACAAAGCATTATATAAATACCTCATACCTGATTAATGTACAGTGGCTCATGGCATGTAGCAGAGTCACAAACAGAGTTGAAAGGCCTCCAAAATAAGTCCCAAAAACAGGCCAGTACCTTCACTTTTTAGCCCAGATGAGGCTCACTGAAAGAAAGCCAGTGCCCAACTGCTACCTGACAGGTTTTGGGCTTAGCAGACCAATAAATGTGGGGAACTGGATGTACAAGTTCAAAATACTAGAAAATATGTGAAAATGCCCTACTGTTATAACTGATGTAGTTTTTTTTTTAATTTGTCATGCCTTTTCTTGGGAGTTTTTGGATATGTTTGCAGCAAAACTTGTTTTTAACTCAAGAAATTTGAATTTGGCATTCATTTTTCTTTACCTACCTTACTGAGAATTTTCCAACTTATATGAGTTTTGGAAAATAAAAATAATGTTTCATGTACGATTTTTTTGCATAATACTCTTCTCAGTTCTCTGAATTATTTTAGGTTTAACAGTTTTTGAATTTTGTTTTAATGTCATAGCTTGCTAAAAGATCAGTTTGTCCTTTTGGTAATGACCAATGCATATATTTTATGACCACATTTCATCTCCTGATACTATAATTACAATTGAGTCAGAACACCCACAAAGGACAACCTAACCATAAACCTCTGGTTTATTTGGACATTTCAAAACATGGTATTTCTATAAATTGAAAATGTATTTAAATAATATCAAAAGAAAAGTACATAATTCTGATCAATGGCAAAAGGGATATACCTAAAAAAACTATTCAAAGTAAACATGTCCCAATACACTATCCAATAGCAAATACAAGAAACAAAGCAAGAAAAAAATTCTAAAACCAGAAAAATCAATTCTTAAAATAACTCCAAACAACTTTCAGTGAGCCCTTACAGATAGCTGTTCACTTACCTTAATAAACAACAAGAAGATCCCAGCAACAAGGATGTCAAAGTGGTCCTGCCTCCTATGGCTCCACCTTAAATGTGCTCTAGTCAGGGAAATAAATCTGGCTAAAACACAGCAGCAGGTAGGGGAGCCAGACAAAAAAACAGCCCACTCTCTTACACGCACATTTACTGACTCAGAGACCATTTCAGGTCTGCAGTTACCTGTATCTGTTTCTACGTAAAATGTATGTGCTAACAAAACAAACAGACCACATAAGCAAGAAGGAGATTTCTGTGAAAAGTCTGTTTTTTGGTCAAATATTTTTCAAGGATGGTAGGATAATTTGAAAACTGCTGTGATATTAACTAATTTTCTGTGATTAGCCTGTTCAGTTTATCTATAAATTTCATAGTCAAGGATGATTCATGTTCTACTTACACTCATATCTGGTAGGTGCTTTAAAAAGAAAACCACATGGTAACAGAAATGCATTGTTTAACCTGATTAGCTAGAATGGCAGTACTATACAGTAAATTCAGCTAGTATTTTTTTATTCAATTACTGTTCCAGAGAAAACACCTGCAAGTTCCCAGTGGAACCACTTTAAAAATAAAATGTTTTAGCATATAACCTTTAATAAAATTTCTTTGTTGTACCTAATGACTAACTTGGCAATTTGTAAGAAACAAAGAAACGTGAATCAGTCATGTATTCGTTTTCTATGCTCTGCTGCTTTTATCAGAATTGTTGGAGCTAAAGAGGTATGATTTTTTTGTGAAATCTTTTCTTTATTTTCAACTTCTAGGACATTAAATGTAATTATTAAGATTGACTGAAAAATAAAAATAGCATACTAGTTATTCTATATATTGTACTTATTTCTTCAGTATTTTTGTGAATAATATCCATATGTTTGTGAATATGTAACTGGCATCTATTACAAATGCACTAATACTTTGATCTTAGAATGGCCAAAGGGATCGGAAAAGGCAAATAAACAAAGATACCAAACATCTGGAAAATATTTCCTAACAACTCCCTGTTCTACAAAATTCTTGTCAGTCTTCACAGTAGTTGCTTTTACTAGAAGAGAGCTGTGGAAATATATGAATCATAGATTTATAACTGCTGTTCTATTCTCACAGTAAAACACACACACATTAAGTTTCACTATATCTTAATTGTAATCATCTGAAACCATAACCATACTTGGTATAACACACTTCAGGTTGTATCTATAAAATGTAAACTGTCATAAAATACTGGATATGCCTGCATTTAGTCAGCATTGCAGTGGTTTTAAAAACAAAACAAAACTTGATTTTCATTTGACATTTCTTTTAATCAGTGAGTGCTTGGACAGATGATGGCTATATTCTAATATGTGAAAGGTAGCCAAAATAAAAAGTCTGCATGGATTCTATTTTCATGTGCGTGAACTGTGAGCTGAAAATATTCTGGATATCAGACTTTTCATTTTTCTGTGCACACTGGCATTTGCCATGTGTGCTGGGGTCCACAGTTTTCGTGCGTACAAATACACATACAGATTAAAGGGAACACTAATGTTCACAGATTTCATTCTTCACTGGTTTACTTTTTAAATAATTTTCTACATCTGGAAGCTCAAAATGTAGTGTTTTTACAAGTATTCATTAACATTTTTTCACTATATTATAATTAAAAGAAAGACATTGGAATTCCTACTTGCATGTTCAACCATGCAACAAGTCACTGCTTTCCGGTGCCATAATAAACAAGAATGTATTAAATTACAAAACTAGTTGTTGATGTATTCTGGTTTCATCCTACACTGTAAAGACATACAGTACCTGTTGCCAGCTGTAGGAAAAGTAAGTATCTAATAATTTTAAATATCAGGACTTACTGTATGCAGCTTAAGTACAATCTGTCAGGCGAAATGAATAGAAAAGTAAAATATGTGACCATTTCAATGACCCATTATGTTAAGTATAATATAGAGCATATAATGACAGGTGCCAAACAGGCAAAAATATTGAATGATGAAATGTATAGTGTTAGATTTGATGTATATGGAAGTAACATTCAAATATTCAAATTAAAATTTTACATTTGTAAGGTTAAATTCAACATACTGTACATGGAGTATATTAAATGTCGAAAAGGAACTTTAAATACATAAAGTCAATATTGAATGTATAAAATCAAGTTTGACATATTAAGCTGAATTTTAAATTTTAAACTTTGACTTTATACACTCACACTTAAACACCATATTTTTAAAAATGTTTAATTTTAGCCTCTTTGCCATTTCATAATATATCCATATTTAAACCCAGTCTTCTGGGGCTGTAAGAAAAGCACGATATATAAAACCCAAAACTGATTAATCATCATTTTTATTCTGAATGTAACACCATAAAAATAGAATGTGAAACATCAAATACTGTAAAATTTCAAAATAATAACATAATTTGAATAAATTATAAATTCTGAAAGATGAAAAGTACTATGAAATGTTCCTATTCTACATAAGCCCTTCTGGGTATTTGAAGCCCATATGGCCGTGACAGATGGCTAACATAACAGACTAAAACAGTGCAAGGATAAGCTCTGGTATTGCTACGTATGGGCTGCTCCTCATTGACAGTGCAACAGGGGCTGATAGTTGTGCCTATTTGTCTTTGTATCCAAGAAGAAGCCAACCCCATCTATCAATGCACATCTGCAGTCTTACCCAGAGGCATGCCTCAAACACACACATATACACACACACTCACCAGCTATTTTGTTTGGTGCCCCTTTCAGGTACCAGATTGGACCCCCTTTTACCTTCAGAACTGCCATAATTCTTCATGGCACAGATTCAACAATGTGCTGGAAACATTCCTCAGGAATTTTCGTTCATATTGACATAATTGTATCACGCAGTTGCTGCAGATTTGTCGGCTGCACATCCATGAAGTGAATGTCAAAGATGTTCTATTGGATCTGGTGACTGTGGAGGCCATTTGAGTACAGTGAACTCAATGTTATGTTCAATAATCCAGTTTGAGATGATTTGAGCTTTGTGAGATGGTACGTTATCCTGCTGGAAGTAGCCATCAGATGATGGGTACAAAAATATGGACATGGTCAGCAACAATACTCAGCTATGCTGTGGCATTTAAATGATCCTCAGTTGGTACTAAGGGGCCCAGAGTGTACCAAGAAAATATCCCCTACATCATTACACCACCACCACCAGCCTGAACCATTGAGTTCACTACAGGATGGATTCATGCTTTCATGATGTTGACGCCAAATTCTGACCCTACCATCTAAATGTTACAGCATAAATCGAGACTCATCAGACCAGGCAATGTTTTTCCAATCTTCATTAGTCACATTTTCAGTTGCCTGTTCTCAACTGACTGGAGTGGCACCCAGTGTGATCTCCTGCTGCTGTAGCCCATCTGCTTTAAGGTTCAATGTGTTATGCTCTTCTTCATACCACGGTTGTAACGTGTGGTTATTTGAGTTACTGTTGCCTTTTTATTAGCTTGAACCAGTCTGGCTATTGTCCTTGGACCACTGGCATTAACAAGGCTTTTTTGCCCAGTGAACTGCTGCTCACTGGATATTTTCCCTTTTTCTGACCATTCTCTGTAAACCCCAGAGATGGTTATGCGTGAAAATCCCAGTAGATCAGCAGTTTCTGAAATACTCAGACCAGCCTGTACATGCATGTACCAACAACCATGCAACATTCAAAATCACTTAAATCACCTTTCTTCCCCATTCTGATGCTCAGTTTGTACTTCAGCAGGTGGTCTTAACATGCCTAAATGCATTGAGTTGCTGGCATGTGATTGACTGATTAGATAATGGTGTTAACACTCAGTTGAAGAGGTGTACCTAATATAGTTGCCGGTGAGTGTGTGTATATATATATATATATATATATATATATATATATATATATATATATATATATATATATATTGTTGCAGGTGGCTGGGGAAGAGACCCAGCTGGGATGCCCTGGAGGACGAGAGGAGGGCTTACGCCTCCCCCAGACTACATGGGGGTGACCGCTCTGGGGACCACGGGTACAGAGCTTTGAAGCTCAACCCAACCCTGTAGGGGCCCGTGGTCACCGCCAGGGGGTGCCCCAATGCCTTGGGAGCCCTGGACCTCAGCACTTCCGCCACACCTGGAAGTGCTGGGGGGAAGAGGATCAGGGACACCTGGAGTGCTTCTGGGTGCAGAGCCAGTACTTCTGCCACACTGGGGAGTGCCGGCGGAAACTCATCGGAAGACACGTAGAGCACATCCGGGTGTGAATAAAAAGGGCTGCCTCCCTCCATTCAGGGGCTTGAATCGGGTGGAAGGACAAGGTCTGGGAGGAGGCAAGGAGGCGGCCTGAAGAAGTGAGGTATTTGTATTGAGGGCCTGGACTTGTGGGGACTTTAGGGGTTTGTGTGCACTTGTAAATATAGATTGTCATAATAAATGTGTGTTGGGTGATTTGAAAGTGTCCGCCTGTCTGTGTCCGGGTCATCTTCCACAATATTATATATATATATATATACATATATATATATATATATATATATATATATATATATATATATATATATATATATATATATATATGGTTGAAATAGTTTTACTGTCAAATAAATGCAAAGAGTATGCGACACGTGTTTCACCCTCATTCTGGGCTCATCAGGCGTACACACTCCACTGCACTCATATATATATATATATATATATATATATATATATACTATATACTGTATAGACTTTGCTAAAGAACATCTAAAAAAGCCAGCACAGTTCTGGAAAAGCATTCTTTGGACAGATGAAACCTAGATCAACCTCTACCAGAATATTGGCAAGAAAAAAGTATGGAGAAGGCGTGGAACAGCTCATTATCCAAAGCATACCACATCATCTGTAAAACACGGTGGAGGCAGGGTGATGGTTTGGTCGTGCATGGGACACTAGTGTTTATTGATGATGTGACACAGGACAGAAGCAGCCGAATGAATTCTGAGGTGTTCAGAGACATACTGTCTGCTCAAATCCAGCTAAATGCAGTCAAATTGATTGTGCATTGTTTCGTGATACAGATGGACAATGACCCAAAACATACAACCAAAGCAACACAGGAGTTTATTAAAGCAAAGAAGTGGAAAATTCTTGAATGGCCAAGTCAGTCACCTGATCTTAACCCAATTGAGCATGCATTTCACTTGTTGAAGACTAAACTTCAGACAGAAAGGCCCACAAACAAACAGCAACTGAAAGCCGCTGCGGTAAAGGCCTGGCAGAGCATTAAAAAGGAGGAAACCCAGCATCTGGTGATGTCCATGAGTTCAAGACTTCAGGCTGTCATTGCCAGCAAAGGGTTTTCCACCAAGTATTAGAAATGAACATTTTATTTCCAGTTATTTAATTTGTCCAATTACTTTTGAGCCCCTGAAATGAAGGGATTGTATTAAAAAAATGCTTTAGTTGCCTCACATTTTTATGCAATCGTTTTGTTCAACCCACTGAATTAAAGCTGAAAGTCTGCACTTCAACTGCATCTGAGTTGTTTCATTTAAAATTCATTGTGGTACTGTACAGAACCAAAATTAGAAAAAAATTGTCTCTGTCCAAATATTTATGGACCTAATTGTATATATAAATATATATATATTCATTTATACCCATTAATTATGAAAACACAGCACAAAAAAAACTGCTTTTTAAATGACTTCCACAAAAATATCTGATCAAAAGGCTTTCTCCACTTTATCTTATATTAATAAATTTGGGTTTTTTTGACAAGATTACTCAAACAAAATTAATTTAAAAAACACAACGTTTGTCATGTCATTTAAGGCAAAGCACAGAAAAATGAAATTATTCCTATGCTACAGACTCTCAGAGTTACATACAGTAATTTATTTTAAAGGAAGTCATCCATTCATTTCAGTGGAAAAGAATGTGCACGTGGGTTAAGGTGGTCTGAGTAATTTCATTTCCACTTCTTTTGGAAGCTTCATGCTGCTTGAATTAATTTGAAAGGTGTGTATATCTACATAAATCATATATATTTATAATATAAATTGAGACAACTTTTAAAGAGCTTAAAGAAGAAAAATAACCAATAGGATTCCATTGCACTAATCTCCTTATTAACCAACTAAACATTCTATTTTTTAAATAGTTCAAAATTTCTAAACAATAATGAATAAAATCAAAGGTAATACTGCCTATTCTCAATAAACAATTTTGGTTTACCAGATGTAAGGTGGAAAGCATAAAAATGTGAACCAAGTCAAGGTCCCACTTTTTTCAAAGAAGACATTCAACAAAATAGCTGCATCTCTTTAGGTGAGTTTATGCTTATAACAGTAGCACATTGTTGCTCTTTACAAGTTCACCAATAAAAGTATTTGAAGTACTATTAGAGAATTCTTTGCACAAAAATAGGTAAATGCATATACAGTAATTATGTAAAAGATCCTTGAGTCTGTTGCACTACATTGTTAGACAGTCATGAACTTTTTGTGATGTGAAATGCTCTAGAAATGAGAGGTGGTCTTTACTACCAAAGTGTAAGGTGTTCTTCATCAATAGATGCTCTTGTAATGAGTAACACAGGTATTTGGTGACTAACGTAGTTCATATCTGGCTAGGTAATGGCAATATACTGTATGTTGTGCACTGACAGTTAGATCTAGGCATTTGAATGTAACTGAAAATCTGATATTGGCTCCAAGGTCATTTCTTTTCAGGCTGCAGAAATTGTGTTGTTGAAACTTTTGATGCTGCTTTTCATGTTAGTGGCGCAAAAACAGTTCCAGCATCAGCTATTCTTAATTCTGTAAAGTTACCAAATAGCAGCGTAGGCATCTAAAAGTAGAAGACCATCTTCTAAGCTTTTTGGCCAGGAGATTAAGATATGTTTGGATATCTTCTTAGGAATACCCATTGGTTCAGGTGAGAAAATGTGATAAAACTACTTGCTAAGACTATGTCAAGAATGCTTGCCTTAGAATGAATGTATATCAATTATATTAATATTCAGGAAAGCTGATAAATCACCTCCCACTGTCAAAGCATCAGGTGCTGGTCATATAAATAGCTTTAGTCAATCTATGATCATCTTGCACATTAACACATTCTGTGTGTATTTGTACCTGTTAACAGCAAAGAACATTTTTTGTCTCACTTTATATGAATTAGCTCTTCTACTTAAAGTCTTCTCCAAGATATAACTTATAAAAATAACATGATCAAATGTTGAAAAATGAAAAGAAGCATAAAGTGTTACTGTATGTATCATGTTGGCCTGACCTAATAAGAAAATATAAGATGGTGACTCTCAGAACCTTGTCTTCTGATTCTGTTGTGACTGTGGGTCTGCCAGACCTTTTCCTGTCCATTTTCGCTAGTTTCCAAGTTCTTTTTGAATATGGAGGTAGTAATACTCACCAACACCTTGGCTTTCTTTAAATTTTCTCTAAAGGAAAGAGCAACACATTTTAGGGTTATAAAGGTTTGTTTTTCTTACTTTGTTAATTGCCTTTTTTCCTAAAATTATGATAGCAATATGCAGTGCAATATTTTCCAAAAATACTGTACATCTTTATGGGGTTGGTAAGTAACAAAAACTTACAAACAAAAAGAGACTTGCTTTTTTCTACCACTGTTTAGCTGTGTTTGAAGCTGTTGTGCTGTGAGGGCCTATCACACAAGCTGGTGACCCTCAGAAACTTGTCTTCTGATTGGGCTGTGACTTTGGGTCTTCCATATTTCTACCTATCAGAATTTCTTTTAGTTTTCAATTGCCTTTGGATTGTGTAGGACACCGTACTCATTGACACTGATTTTTTTGGCAATTTTTCCAAATGAATGGCCTACACTTCTAAGGGTAATAATGCTCTGTCTCATTTCATTTGTTAATTGCCATATTCTTGCCATTATCAGTGTAATATTGTCCAAATAGTACTTCAGAGGGAGTAGTAACACTGTCTTTTCCAAATCTGCTTTAAGACAGGCAGAGAGTTTTAAAGTAATCAACAGAGGTTGAGACACCTGTGCAAATTGTTTGCAACAACTTGCAAAGCTTGACTTACTTTTATTGCAGCAGAACATCTGTAGGCTATTAGTTATCTCCTGAATGAGGTCCATTTGTGATATTCTTATATTTCTTTTTTTCACATTTTTGCTAACCTAAACTATAAATGTAAACCTTTGATAGTTTACTGCTTACCTTTTCACAATTTTAGGACATTTGGCACACTCTGAAAAAAAAAAAAGGAAAAATTTGAGTTGTTCTAAAACTTTTGACTAGTAGTGTAGGAACCAGCCTGATCGAACAAGGAGTAAAAAAACAAAGGAAAACAACAAATATATGGAGTTACTCTTTTTGATTCGACAGGCTGGTGTCATAGTTATCATTGGGGTGGCCTCCTTATGCTTCTGCATTGTGCTTTTGCACCAAATATGCATTTACCTCCTATATTTCTCTCTCTCTCTCATAATTGCTTCTCTTCCTTCTACCAATTGATCTCTTGCCAGCTGTAATGTTCCCCACATCAAGCTTAACAAGCCACAGGTTGTGAGATGGCTTTAAAACCAATTGGATCAATTCTAGTCATTATGAAAGGCCTTCCATCTGTTCCTGGGGCATATCACTGAGCATTATTACCCTTAAAGATTTGTGACTACTTTTAGAGTTTGAGGAAAAGCCGGCTTCAAATAGGATCCCTTCTGGAACCATGCACCCTGTATTGGTCATGAGGTCTTCCACCACTGATGTTTGGTAGCTGGGTGTCCTCTTGTCTACATCCAGAGGGCTATATTCACCTGCCTACAGTGGTATCTTCTCTCCAGTGTTCTACATTCTTCTAACCCACATTGTTCTTTTCTTTATTTTTTCTTGGTGTTCTTGTTTCTGGCCCATCTGGGTCACCTAGTGCCCTCTGTCAGTAACCTTTCTTCTGCATTGAGAGTACCAAATACTTTATCTCTACCAACTCTTGTTTACCTAGGACTCCACTGGATTCACCCCTTGCCTATTACCACACTTCAGTGTCTACAGTCCCAGTCCTAGCCAGGCTTCCTCTTACACAGATAATCCCAGCTTCTTTTATTATTGTGCATAAACCATCCATCCATCAAGATCAAGTCTCTTCAATGAATGTTTCCTGCTAGTGTAGTCTCTACAGTAAATCTATGTTGAATTAATTGCTCTGTTTGACCAAGACTCACTTAACTTTTTTTTTGGCCAGAAAAACTGAGTGGCATTTGGTATTAAGGAAGATTTTAGTAAATGAATGAATGGTAAAAGTGCTTAGACCACGGGGTCAGTTTTCCGTCAAGCTACTGTATATAAAAGTTTTTTTTAGACGATTCAAATGTAATACCTACTTGCTTTCCCAAGAGAACATCAAGGAAACTATCAGATGTGGGGCAGGCAATGAAGTTCCTGTTTCTCATGACTCACAATAATACTGTTGGGATCTGTCAGTGTTAGAGAGTTGCCTTGTGCCATCTCATTTCTTTTTTTAGCATATCAAATTTTTATTTTTATCAATTTTCCTGTTTTCTGTGCATTTCAGCACTCAAGGCATCATCATCAGGAAGTACTGTTGATACTCACAGGAAAACATTGCTGTTAAATTGCGTGTGAGCTGCAATACCTTCTAGTCTGAGCTTTGCCACAGCCTTAGCCAGATTTTGTAGACATTATTTCTTGATTTTTAACTTTTGTTCTCCTTTCGGTTTTAGGTATTCATTACTGAAATCAGGTTAAGGATTTAAGAAAATACATTTTGTTTTGTTTTGCTGTATTTAAAATATCAACTTTTTCCATGTTTTAACAAGAAAAATCAAATTTGAACAAGAATTGGTAATGAAGCAATCACTTAGCATCTGCATATCCTGCAAATTAACCAGTAGATACACTCTGTTTAAAAATTGACGAAGCACAACTTTTAAACAGCAGTAAATTAGATACATAATGAATGTGAAGAAGAGTACAGAAATGCAATGCCAATATTTTACCAGTTTTCATTTTCTAAGTCTGAAAACACAAAAAAAGCCAAAATGCACACTTTGTAGCAATGCCTTATCTAACTGGCAACCATACCAAGCATACATCTGCCAAAATTAAGCATCTTTTTTAAGACAAGTTACACGTAAACTTATCCAAATCTGAATTTTAAAATCCTTCAAGTATATGACGTACACAGGAGGTAGAAACAGCAAAACACAGAATAATCTCTGCAACTGCATTACAAGCCTCATACAGTACCAATAACTTACATTTATCATGAGTGATACAATTACTAACTGCTGTTATAATGTATATGTAATAATTATTATTTAAAACAATGGTTTTGTGATGCAACTTTTATTCACAGTACCCCATCTGAATAATACTGAACCTGTTTCAGGCATAACTGAGTACTTTATGAATAATGCTAAAAACTCACACGTCTGTCCCATCCACCCTCACACTCTTTGTATTCCTTAAATCATTATCGGCCTGATTCCTCCACAGGAGCTGTTTTCTCTGTCTAGTGAGGCCAGTAGAACTATTGAAGTAATTGTCAAAGATTTAATTAACTCTGTCATTATCGGACAAGAAGTCCAGTTTCATTAATAAAATACATTATTGCAAGAATTGGTGTGGTATTCTATATCAAGATACAAAAAGATTGCTGAAGGCTTTAATGTTTAAATGTTTAATGTAATGAAGAAGTGTCTCACAAATGTTGGTGTATTTATTGATTACATATAGAAATAAATATGAAGTTGCTTGTGCTAGGGGTAGTCAAAAAGTCTTGCAACACATTTTTATTAGTAGTGATTTATCACAGTATTGTTTGAAAATACTCAAAGGATAATGAATAATTTGCTACGTTCATCACATTTCTAGATAGAGCCTGTGTCTCTTACCAGTCTCACCCTTACAATTCATTAAGCCTAGTGACTAACACTAACACTGCTTATATTAGTAGCTCCTATGAATATATGTTACTAATTTCTTCTCTATCACAAAGGAATTTAGTAACAACCTTTTGTTTAAAAAACATGCACCTTCTTCAAAAAGGTTGAATGCATATGGACTATGAAATGTACTATTCTTCATTACTGCAATAGCAAATGAGACATTTCAGTTTAACCAAGCAACATTTTTCCTTTTCATTTGACTGAAGTACAGAAAGTGTTTTAAATATATTTTTGGGCAGTCCTTTAATTTAATGTATATACTGTACTGTAGGTTTATGTTGGGTGCAGCTCATTTGTAATATAACAGAGAAACACATAAACATTAAACAAAGACAGTATTTCTAAAATCCTGACAATATGTGTGTATATCTTTATATACTTTGCATGATATTTCTGTTTATGTTACATTTAAGTGAAGTGAATGCACAATTCACACATTAAGGGAAGCTCAATATGCCTTACACAAAAATACAGTACATCATTTAATATTTTTTATATATATACTGTATATATATAAACTACTGGTCAAAAATTTTAGAACACCTCAGTTTTTCTAGTTTTTCTTCAAAATGAATCAGCGGAAATGCAATGAATGACCTGGTGAATGAATGAATGAATGAATGGTGAAAATGTAAGCCTTAACTGCCATAAGTTTAAATTTAATGTTTAGGTTAGCAACAACTCTGCAGCAATTAAAGTAAATTAGGCCTTGCAAGTTGAAGCAAACTATTTACACAGGTGTCCCAACTTCTGTTGATTACTTAAAAACCTTCTGTCTGTCTTAAAGCAGAGTTGGAACAGACAGTGTTACAAAACCCTCTGATGTGCTACTTGGACAATATTCCAGTGATCATGGCAAGAAAATGGCAGTTAACATATTAAATAAGTCAGAGCATTATTACCCTTAGAAGTGTATGCCTTTCATATAGACAGATTGCAAAAAAAAAAAAATCTTTATCAGTGAGTATGGAGTCCTACACAATCCAAAGGCAATTGGAAACTGGAAGAAACTCTGATAGGAAGAGATGTGGCAGACCCAAAGTCAGAAACCAATCTGAAAACAAGTTTCTGAGAGTCACCAACTTGCATGACAGGTGCCTCACAACACAACAGCTTCAAGCACAGCTTAACAGTGGTCAAAAAAAAAGCAAGACTTGGTTTTGACTGAAGAGGAGACTTTGTACTGTAATTTTCACAGGGTGGGTGGCAGTAAGAAATCTATTCCTTAAATAACAAAATAGGTCCTTGAAATATCGGCTATGGACTACTGCAGACTGGAAGAAAGTCTTGTGGATACTCAAAAACATTAGTGGAAATTACAGGGTAGTGTATTTAAGACTGAAGCCAGGAAGCACACTGTTATGCAAACAGTTGTGTGCAGCTAAAGCAAAATCCTTGAAAACCTTTCAGAAAGAATTTGAATGAGATATTGAGACAGCTTAGCTATTATCGAAACAAATGGGCTTGATGGATCGAACTCTTGTTTGTCAAGTTTCTTATGAATGGGTGCATGGTACCACCAGATTGGCATAGGGCAGGGCTAGGACCCTTACGCATCTTCAATGAAATACAGACAGCCATGCCGGTAGGGGAGAGATCCCTTGTATGTCATGGTACGAATGTAGAGGCACTGGGGTGGTAAGTCCTGCATGTATTTGGAGCACGTCAGAATGCCAACAGCAAAGGCGTCAACATATGTGAGAGAGCAAATTAGGTTGGAGGGAAGCTTGCAACATTTGCCCAAAACGGTGGTGCAACAACATCAAGAAAGTAACACTAAAAATAATCACACCAAAATGAAAATAAATTTATAAAATACATGCAGCACATCCAAAGCCCCACAATCATTATACATGCAGTGACTTAATAATTGCTTTGAACTCTAAAGGTAAGTGTAAACTTATCTGCCTTTAAACGTAAATTGCTAGCTTTTTCAACAGTTTTTCATCTGTTCTATATATACAGTACATATTAAATACCTAGGTAACAGGCATGAATGTTACAACAGTCTTTATATATTTCAATGATTTATAGTTGTTTCCCCTAGTATTCCTGTTGAATATTGTAATCTGCTAAGAAAAACCTTTGCAGTGAGTTTTGCTGCAGGGTATATTTGAGAGTCTGTATCGAAGGCATTGAATATTTGGCTAGGGCATAATAATAATAATTTTGGGCTATTCAGCAAAATCCAAGATAATCACAGCTTCATGTAAAAAGTACAAAATATAGTCGGTTAGTTGAGGATTGTTTAATCTAGGGAATGGGGTGGCAGGGAGTTTAGGACAGGCCAGGTTTAGATCTATACATGGTGGAACAAACAATGGTGTAGAAATAAAAATGCATAGTAATGTAAATTCTAGTGGGTGGCACGATAGCACAGTGGTAGCGCTGCTGCTTCCTGCGTGGAATTTGCATGTTCTCCCTGTGTCTGCATGGGTTTCCTCTGCTCCGGGTGCTCTGGTTTCCTCCCACAGTCCAAAGACATGGAGGTTAGGTGCATTGCCGATACTCAATTGTCTCTGGTGTGTGTGGGTGTGTGTGTGTGTGCCCTGCCCGGGATTTGTTCCTGCCTTGCGCCCTGTTTTGGCTGGGATTGGCTCCAGCAGACCCCCATGGCCCTGTGATATAGTGGGTTGGATAATGGATGGATGGATGTAAATTCTAAGCAAACATTTAAATGTGGAAGGAGTAACACTTAAAAATAGCTTGCCTTAATGCTAGAAGTATCAAAAATAATGTAAGTGAGTTGGAGTTATATGTAGCAGAGCCTAATTCTGATATTATAGCAATAACGGAAACCTGGCTAAATAACAAAGATGGGGATGAGTGTAACATACAGAATACACATTTTTTGGGAAGGATAGACAGAACAGAAAAGGAGGTGAGGTCGCTGTTTATGCCAAACAGAATTTAAATGTAAGTCCTCTTCAGTTGGATGATGAGCCCCATCTTAGTGAGGATATGTGGCTTTGCCTGGAAAATATTAGGGAAAGAGGTCTTATTTTAGGAGTGTGTTATAGATCATTGAATTCAGACAGTGATTTCAACACACATCATTTTAGTAATATCAAAAAGGCAAGTTTACAGGAAGATATTATAGTCATGGGGGGCTTTAATTATCCAAATATTAATTGGGATATCCTTGCAGATGGAGTAGTACAAGAGCAGGAGTTTTTAGAAGTAATCAGTGACTGTTTTCTAACACAGCATGTTAAAGCACCAACACGGTGTGAAGCCTGTCCGGATTTAGTATTTTGTAATAATCAAGATAGAATTGAGGGTGTAGAGGTGATTGAACCACTAGGGTCAAGTGGCCATAATATAATACAATTTTCAGTATTTTGTAAGATTACAGATGCAAAGACTAAAATTGTTAAGTTGAATTTGGTAGGGCAAATTTTGAGCAGATGCGACAATGTCTAAGTAGGTTACACTGGGATAAGCTTTTAAGTGTGGAGACAGTCGAGGAGCAGTGGAATAGGTTTAAAAATGTTTTACATGTAATGCAGGACAGATACATACCTAAATATGGAATTAATAGGAATTTTTAAAAAACTCCACAGTGGATTAATAAAGACTTAAAAAAGAAGATACAAAGGAAAAAACTGCTTTATAAGGCATATAAGACTAATGACTACAAAGTGAATTGTAGAGCGTCTGAGAACATGCGGGCAACCATTAAGAAGGATATCAGGGAGGCTAAAAGACAGTTGGAGTGGAATACAGCAGATAAGGTGAAAGAAGACCCTAAGAGAGTATTTCAGTATTTTAGTAGAAAAAGAACAGTCAAGGAGGAGGTGAAGTGCATCAGAAATAGTAAAGGGAATTAAAAGATACAGACAATGAAATAGCAGATGCCCTAAAGTTACATTTTTCTTTGGTGTGAGCAAGTGGATAACCTCCCAGAGGTAAAAGGGACTACTAAGGAGGTACTGAGGGATTTCGAAATTGTAGAGGGAGAAGTGCTGCTCAGATTAAACAGGCTGAAATCAAACAAATCACCAGGACCAGATAATATTTACCCTCGAGTTCTTAAGGAGGATAAAGAGTATATACTGTATATAAACCCTTGACACATACTTTTAGGAAGTCACTGCGCACTGGAGAGATTCCGAAGGACTGGAAAATGGCAAATATCATCCCATTACATAAAAAGGGTGACAGGGCAGATCCAAGCACCTATAGGCCAGTAAGCTTAACATACATCACAGGAAAATTAATGGAAGGAATTATTGATACGATCAAAGTGGATCATATGATATTATTTATCTTAACTTTCAGAAAGCATTTGATAAGCTGCCACATGAGAGGTTGAGCGTCAAATTAAAAGAAGTGGGAGTTCAGGGTGATGTTTTTAGATGGGTGCAGAATTGGCTCAGACACAGGAAGCAGAGGGTGATGGTGTGAGGAACCTCTTCAGAATTGGCCGATGTTAAGAGTGGTGTTCCACAGGGGTCAGTGCTAGGGCTGCTGCTATTTTTAACATATACAAATTATTTAGATAGTAATATAAGCAATGAGCTGGTTAAGTTTGCAGATGATACCAAAATAGGTGGATTAGGAGATAATTTGGAATCCATTATATCATTACAGAAGGACTTGGACAGCATTCAAGCTTGGGCAGATTTGTGGCAGATGAAATTTAATCTCAGTAAATGTAAAGTTTTACACATAGGAAGTAAAAATGTTAGGTTTGAATACACAATGGGTGGTCAGAAAATCGAGAGTACATCTTATGAGAAAGATTTAGGAGTCATAGTGGACTTTAAGCTATCGACTTCCAGACAGTGTTCAGAAGCCATTAAGAAGGCTAACAGAATGTTAGGTTATATAGCACAATGTGTGGAGTACAAGTTCAAGGAGGTTATGCTCAACCTTTATAATGCACTGGCGAGGCCTCATCTGGAGTACAGTATGCAATTTTGGTCTCCAGGCTACAAAAAGGACATAGCAGCACTAGAAAAGGTCCAGAGAAGAGCGACTAGGCTGATTCCAGGGCTACAGGGGTTGAATTATGAGGAAAGATTAAAAGAGTTGAGCCTTTCCAGTTTAAACAAAAGAAGATTAAGAGGTGACATGATTGAAATGTTTAAAATTATGAAGGGAATTAGTACAGTGGATTGAGACTGTTATTTTAAAATGAGTTCATCAAGAACACGGGGACACAGTTGGAAACTTGTTAAGGGTAAATTTCGCACAAGCATTAGGAAGTTTTTCTTTACACAAATAACAATAGACACTTGGAATAAGCTACCAAAAGTAGATAGTAAGCTTTTAGGGACTTTCAAAACTCGATTACATGTTTTTTTGGAAGAAATAAGTGGATAGGACTGGAGAACTTTGTTGGGCTGAATGGCCTGTTCTTGTCTAGATTGTTCTAATGTTCTAATAATAAACTAAAAGTGCAGAAAGTATGTCTCATATTCCATGAAAGCACTCCTGGCATTCTACATGGTTGGCAGCATTGAAATGTCTGGCTCAATAAATTCTGATCAATGTACAGTATGTCATGTTGAAAATAAGCAGGGTTATCAAAAAATCAAAACATTAACTAAGTTGTACACTTTTAGTGGATCGCCTGTGTGTGCCATCTCACTGACCCAAGCAAAGAAAAAATCTTGACTTGTCATGCCAACACAAACCAAAAATTTATTTTTTTTATAACAATAATAATTAGTTACATTTATATAGTGCTTTTGTTGCTACTCAAAGCACTTAGACAGAGGGGAACCACTTCAACCACCAATGTGTAGCACCCACCTCTGAATGATGCAATGGCAGCCATTTTTGTGCCATTACATGCACCACAAGTTAGCTGTTATGTGGTGAAGGGGTGAGAGAGAGCCAATTAGAGAAGATTTATTAGGAGGCCAGAATGACGGGACCATGGAGGGCAATTTACCCTGGATATCAGGATACACCCTATTCTTTTCTAAAGATGCCCAGGGATCTTAAATGACTACAGAGAGTCAAGACCTCAGTTTTATGTCTCATCTGAAGGAAGCTCCATATCTACAGGACAGTGTCACCATCACTGCACTGGAGCATTGCGATCCACAGTCAGACCACAGGGTAAGCATCCCCTGTTGGCCTCACCAACATCTCTTCCAGCAGGAACCAAAGCTTTTTCCTTGATGGTCTCCAATTCAAGTAGTGATTGGGCCCAAACAAGCTTAGCTTCAGGGAGATGACCTCTTCTAAACTGTATCTGATATGGCTACTGATGAAAATAAAATAGTCAGACTGACCTACACATAGTGCTGGGCGGTATACCGGTTCATACCAAAAACCGTTTTTATTTTTGTTATGGTATGGATTTTTCTTATACCGGAACACCGGTTTAAATAGCCTAAACAACATTCGGAACATGGCGCAGCGGGAAACTGTTTAAGGGGAACCTTTTTCACTGGTGCACCGCAAAATACGCATCCAACAGAGTACATGTGTTAGTGGAGGTATTGAGCGATGAAAATGGACAGGGAACATTCTGAAACTGAAGCTGTAGCAGACGATAAAGTTGAACATGATAACACAGAAGAACTTTTGACGAAAAAAGGTGCTGTGTCTGTTATCTGTAGATACTTTGGTTTTAAAAGGTCGGATGTGGAGCATTACGTTCAAATGTATGAATACTGTTTCTATACTACTGGATAATACTGCAAGCCAAGTTGTACTTGTTTTATTTTATTTATTTATTTTTTCAATACTGTGTAATGTATCTGGTTACTGTGTAATACTGTGACGGTGCCGGTCCCCTACAGACTCCCTCTTCCCACATGGGAGTCTGTTGAACCAACACCGTCGATAGTTATGACCGAGATGAGCTGAGAAATCTCATTGAAGCCAGGGGATGTTGGAAAGTGCTCAAGTGCTTTTGTTAAAAACAGTCAAAGTAAAACCAAAAGTGTCCGTTGGACAGTGTTCAGAAAAATACAGTACCCAAATAAATAGCAAATCCATAAAGCCAGTGAAATGGGGGGATAAAATCCATAATAAATATATCCGTTAAAATGCAGTCTCTCTCCTCGCCTTATCGCAGCACACCACCTTCTGTCTCCATGGCTCACCCTTCACTGGCATTGCTGACGGAGCCTTTGCAGCACGAACTGCTTTCTGCCAACCCCTGTTTTGGCTGCCGTCACACTGCGCAGCCAGACCGTCCGAGGTCGGCACACCTCCTGTCTTCCTTCGTGCTCACTCAGTCACTCCTCAGATCCATTTGGAGGTCTTACATTTCGCTCGCCCCACTCCACACGCTTACTCAGTGGGGTGAACCAGCCCCTAGATCGCCGAAGCCTGCACTCCCTCACGGAGCCCCAGCTCGTGCTGCCTTCTCCTTCCTGGTGTCTGGATCGTCTCCCATGACTGCCTTTTCCCTTCTTTAACCTCCTTGTGTTCTATCTTTTCTTTTTTTCTTCCCCCATCCTGCCGGCCCATAAATATAAGTCTCCGCCCGTGGGCTCAGCGCCTTATTCACACGCCACACTAAGCCGATGAAGCAATTGAGAATGATCAGATGCGACTCGCCCCAATCACCTCATCAACTCACCGCGGTCGAGCAATCGCGCCCATGAAGACAGACACGGCGAACTGGATTTAAAAACGGACAATTTATTTTTTTGTTTTTTTTGACCCACTAAACAACAAATAGTATTATAAATGCAAGTTGCAGTTTTATTATTTATTATGTATATATATATATATATATATATATATAGGTTAGCTTGAAGCAAGGTCTATATTAATGCAATTTGCCTTAATGACGATTCAGTTGGTGAAGATGTCATCTCCAAGTTGCTCTTGTTTTATTTTAGTTTGGTGAATACTGTGTAATGTACCTGGGCTTGAAGTTTTGATGTAATAGTATTATTACTGGAAGTTGCACTATTATTTATTTAATTGTTATTATTTATTAGTTTATATATTATGCAGTTTAATGATGGTAAAGTTGTTTAAGAAGTCACTTTAACATGTCAGTGGACAGAGATTGTTAACATTAACAAAGTGTAGTTGGTTTACAAAAAATATTTGCCATTTATTCCTTTTCTAAGACATGTTCAGTGCAATACAACTAAATGCCTCTTTGGATGGTTGACAATTTGTTGTCAAAGTTTTAGTTTAAGCGGTTTGCAAAATTTGTTCAATAAACAGGTTCTATATTTTGACAGCAACTGTCATGCAGTGTGATTCCTTCTCTTCATTAGTGCCCCCCCCCTTTGAAAACTATCACTTTATGGAGCCATGCAAACCTGTATTAATATTTGTGTGCACATTAAAATGTTTTTTTGTACAATGTACAATTCTCATGACAGTGGAACAGGTTATTCTTAGCCAGTCTACTGCAGTAATTGCAGTGGAAAATGTGATTAACTCATGCATGGGAAAAAAATACCGTCGAATACCGTGAAACCGGTACAATCTTGAAAAATACCATGATACAGAATTTTGGTCATACCGCCCAGCACTACCTACACATGTTAAATAGACATTTTATGGGTGTATCACTAGCTAGACATTAGAACGACATAATACTGTAGATAGAAGATTCTAATATTGCTCAAAGCAAACATAGCATTTTGTGTCTTGAGTTTTAATAGAAAACACAAAGTACAAATTAGCCAGTAGGTCCAAAGAGTAAAACTGTAGCATAAAAGGCCAGCGTATATTTAATGCGAAAAGGAGGAAAAAAGTGAATAGAAATGCATGAAGTTGGTGCAAAGCCATAATAAATGATTCCTTAACAGCCAATAAGAAGCCTTAAGATAACACTCCTAAACCTACAGGTATTTCCAGTAGTTTCTACCACAAGGCCATTGCAGGGCCAACTCATATAGAAGAAACTTTCACACAAGAACATTTAGAATTTCCTGTCAGAGGAATCACAAGGGAAAATGTACATCGTGTGAAAAAGAAGATATGTGCTTTATGCATTAATCAAAAAAAGCTATAACATTTATTTGGAAAACTAAAACAATACATTAACATTACATGTAATGTTAGATGTTTGCGGAAGGATTCATACCCAGGCAGGCAGACAGGCTCACCGGGAGCAGTTCATTCCCCTTTCTGGCAGATGGCAATTTTCCTCAGAGCTAAACCTGATCAGGACATTCACAGTGTGGCATGGGAGTTGGAGTCCAGAGACGGATGCAGCCCTGTTGGGGTCTTTGGAGACTGACAGGGGATGTTGCTGGGGAAGACGGTTCCTGGGTCTAGCTTTACAAGGAGCCCGCTGCCTCATTTAAATTGAGTCAGAGTCTGGAGGCAGTGGGCAATGCTCTTTTGGAGGTTGGAGGAATTTTGAATGATTTATTTTGCTGGCGTTTGTTTGAAGAAGGTGTCTTGTTGGATAAATATCATTTACTTGAACCTGGAATTGTGTTAGGTATTGCTGCGTCTGTGGTTTGGGGCTCAGTGGCACCCCCTCGTGGTTACAGATTGAAAAATGTTTTATTTCAAGATCAAAGTAAGTATGGATGCATTATAATGAATTAAGGCATAAACATGTAGCATGAAAATATTGTGTGTTGTATTTTAAGTATGTTCCAGTATTTCTGTGTTCTAGCTATACTATATAGTAAAATATGTATTTTTTTTAAATGCCAATACTGATCTAATAATACAGTATACAGTCAGTCAGTCATTCTCCAACCCGCTATATCCTAACACAGGGTCACAGGGGTCTGCTGGAGCCAATCCCTGCCAGTACAGAGCACAAGGCAGGAACAAACCCCAGGCAGGGTGCCTCCCACCGCAAGGCACACACGGGACAATTTAGGATCGCCAATGCACCTAACCTGCATGTCTTTGGATGGTGGGAGGAAACCCACGCAGACATGGGGAGAACATGTAAACTCCACGAAGCGAACTCAGGTCTCCTTACTGCGAGGCAGCAGCGCTACCACTGCACCACCGTGATACAGTATACAGTCAGTAAATATATGCACAGCAACAAAGAGAAATAATTTTGTGATCCTTTATCATACAAAACAAGTGTCTTAATGTATGGAATGTTTCAAGAATCAGATGCAGTTGAGGAGTTTAGAAATTTCACTAATACATTTTAAAAAGAATCACATTGCAGAGAATTTCTTCAGTGCCACATTTCCTATGTATTACCACTAATTAAATCTAAATTAATAATCTACTATCCTTATTGTATCAGAAGGTAATGTTTAAGATGTAATTCCTTTTGTAATTTAAAATATCCTGTCTGTAGGATGTGCTTTGAAGGATTTGTGTTCCTAATAATAGAAAGCCAATACATTGCAAGGCATCTCGATGGTTCTGCTTATTAGTAGTTTTGCTAAGGAATATTATAAAATTTCTAAAAATGTAGAAATTTAATCTGAAATAGAACTGACAACTAAAACATCACAAAGAAATGATTAAGAAGCATTAAAACTGGCTAGCTTTAGTACATAACATGCAAAAAAAACTGCTTATAAAGAAAAAATCTGCTCTGTTAAGTGAATTATTTATAATATTCACTTCATGATGTAAACTACAAAAGGTGATACAGTATGTATCATGAAAATCATCCATCCATCCATTTTCCAACCCGCTGAATCTGAACACAGGGTCATGGGGGTCTGTTGGAGCCAATCCCAGCCAACACAGGGCACAAGGCAGGAACCAATCCCGGGCAGGGTGCCAACCCACCGCAGGACACACACAAACACACCAAGCACACACTAGGGCCAATTTAGAATCGCCAATCCACCTAACCTGCATGTCTTTGGACTGTGGAAGGAAACCGGAGCGCCCGGAGGAAACCCATGCAAACTCCACACAGGGAGGACCCGGGAAGCAAACCCAGGTCCCCAGGTCTCCCAACTGCGAGGCAGCAGCGCTACCCACTGTGCCACCGTGCCGCCCTCATGAAAATCATTTAATTACAATTGCAATATAGTTGATTTCTATACTGACTTCCACCTTATTTTAAACATTTGATAAATCATTTTTCATGTCAGAATTTTTTTAATGCTTTGCATGCTTCTTGTGGTATGTGTAGTTTATTAAACCTATACCGTTATTATCTACTTAAATTCTGTGTGTTCTTTAACAGTTTCTAATTATTATGATTAGGACAGCGCTGTCTGTGCAAATAAATACATTGTTTTATTTTTGTACAGAGCTATATACTGAAGTCATTAATGGGACAGGAGTTGGTCTTGTCATTCATTAAACAGAACACCATTAAGTGGAGTAAAAGAGCAGCAGAAAGTTAATGATGAGTGAGTTTTGCAAACAAGACAATGGGCTGGTTTGTTAAAAGCCTTACATTGGTGAGAAGAGATTTGCACTTATGTACTCTCAGACAGAAAAGAAATCTGAATTTGCGAGTTGTTAACACCCTGCAAAGTTACAGGTTTGAATCAGAAAATTAAGAGAAAACAATATTACTTGAAATCTCCAAAGTTGTGACATAACGATGACCTTTCATCACAGTCAATAGCATAAAATAAAAATAATATAACATGGTCTGAGAGAAAAAACATTTCTGTGGTCTAATTGCATTTGGAGTGACACAAATGCTCTTTATTTTTTTCCAAAAAAAATACAGTTTATCTTCTATCATTTATTTATTTATTCATTTTTGCATACTAGTTAAATTAGTGGCAACCTAATATTTAGGAAACATCACAAGTTGGATCTCTGAAAGCTCCCATAGTACATGAACACAGCATTACACCGGTAAGAAGAGCCTGCAGGACTCTTACTGGTTTTCTCAAAAAGAGTGACACACATAACTATGCGTGAAAATCTGTGCACCCTTTCAACATCACATGTTGAGAATGTTTTTAAATGGTTGAATCTATATGGTTCTAATTGCATTAGAAGATGGAAAATGGTTGCTTAAATGCACTCCGACTCCTTAAGACACCAAAATATTTATTCCTCAGCACAATCAAGACACTAAAAAGTGAATAAAAGACAAAAAAGGTTTTGAAAATATATAAGTGACAGGAAATAATACAAATATTGTTTAAAAACAGGACATTTACATTTCAACCTTCCCTCAAAAATCAAATAAGATGCAGTGTCACCTGACCACAGAAGTGCAAATCATGGTTACCTAAGATAAATGGCCGGTGGTTCTTTACAGAATGTTCTGGGAAAGCACTAGGAATGAGTACTTCCTCAATACGCTGCTCAGTTACCAGTATGTGCAGTGCTCTGCCAGCCATTTAACCGTAGTGTAGGATTATATCCATCCATCCATTATCCAACCCGCTATATCCTAACTACAGGGTCACGAGGTCTGCTGGAGCCAATCCCAGCCAACACAGGGCGCAAGGCAGGAAACAAACCCAGGGCAGGGCACCAGCCCACCACAGGTAGGATTATATTTTTAAAGAAATGTTCATTTAAATAATGTATGCAGTCTGAGTAAGTAAATTTGCAAAATTAACACTTGAATGTTCTTTAGAAGTTGTAGTATAGGATTGCAGTTAGATTTACCTCAACAGTGGAGCTTTGGTTATTGTTGATTGGCTATGTGAGCATCATGGGAAAACAGACAGGAATTTTTTTTTGAGGAGGGAAAGGGGGGACTTTAAGGTGAACATGATCTTTTCTTTTCCCTTAACCATCACCAAAAGCGACAGACTGCTGTCACTGTCCTGCTCCACTGACAGACTGAGTAGATCGTTCCTCCCCCAAACTATGTGACTCTTCAATTCCACCCGGGGGGGTAAACGTTAACATTATTCAAAGTTATTGTCTGTTTTTACCTGCATTTTTATTACTCTTTAATTTAATATTGTTTTTTGTATCAGTATGCTGCTTCTGGAGTATGTGAATTTCCCCTTGGGATTAATGAAGTATCTATCTATCTATCTATCTATCTATCTATCTATCTATCTATCTATCTATCTATCTATCTATCTATCTATCTACCAAATGAATCCAGCATTTTACAGTAGAATATAACATGGCCTACACAATCAAGGGGTTGTTTGTGGGTTTGTAATACCATTGGTGTTATTGGCAGCACATATTGAAATAAAGCTCCCAGGAAATAGTCTTGAAACTACGTTTGTAGAAAGCAACATCTTTCCCTAAATATAAAAATCATCTATGACAGCAAGCTCATTATGGTCATTATGGCAAGCGTCTTGAGCGTGGGAAAGACGCTATATAAATAAAATGTATTATTATTATTATCCATCCATCCATCCATTGTCCAACCCGCTGAATCCGACCACAGGGTTACGGGGGTCTACAGGAGCCAATCCCAGCCAACACAGGGCACAAGGCAGGAACCAATCCCGGGCAGGGTGCCAACCCACCGCAGTATTATTATTATTATAAAGAACATTGTGTCAGATGTGGCAGTAATGGTCAACTGTAGTGCTAAACATTTGCCAGAAGAAAATTAGTTTTATAGTGGGTGGCTTCTGGGAGACATCAGGTATCCTCTCTCTCTCTTTCCCCCTGTCTGCTTACTAACACCTGTGAAACACTCATCGTCCCTGTGTTAACAGGTTAGGTGACATATTGAGTATTGACCATGGAAAGTCATTGAGCGGTGTATTGATTTGTTAAAAGGTCACTTCAGATCTTTGCATTATACAGTGTTTCTACACTTTGTCTAATGCTATCTCATTGCTCTACCACTACCCACTGCAGTCACTTCAGTACATTTACCTTTCATTAGTAAGTTACTCCTGGACTTTTCCACTTCTATCACTAGTACAGATATTGTACGTTTCCTGCTCCATTGCCTTTGTGACACCTTTAGTATCTTCTTGGCAAACTGTAATTTATTTAGAAGATTTTAACATTGTTAATGTTTTTAGATTGTGAACAGTTTAATCGCTAAAATGTTTTACATTTTTGATTCATGTTTTCATTCAGAATTTGTACTTTAATTCTTTTATGCCTTTGGGTTAACTTCATGAACCACAATATTTTCAAAATGATATTTTGAATGCCCTTGTTATTGCATTATTTAAAAGAAATTGGTTCATTCCATGCTCTTATTTTAAATGGCAACTGTCCTCAGAGCTGTAGACAGCCACAGTCTTTACAGAAAACTTTTTTTCTGTCATGTTTTCTTTTCACTAGTGAGAGGTTCTTTCTTCTCACTAACCTCTCACAAGGCTTAGAGAAATGAATAAAAGAACTTGTTGAAAAAGTAGTGAGAGAAGCATGAGTAAAACTCTCGCTATCGGGTAATAGGCTCTGACTCTCGTCTGAATATTCCTGTAGTGAGAGAGGTGTTCCAACCAAGTTACCCTGAGAATAATGCATACTTTCAGCTGCTCGGTTTAAGAAGTAGAGATATTTTTGCAGGCATCGTGACTTAGTGTCTAAAGCACTGGAATGTAAAGTGAACTACCAGTGATCACAGACCAATCATTTTATAATGTTACTCAAATATGTTTGGGTACAGAGTTCACTAAGGAACAGTGCTACACAAAATGTTAATTAGTTTAACGGACAAAAAGAGCTATTAAAGAAAGCTAACTAAAAAGATTACAGTATGCAAACTTTTGAGGCAACTCAGGCATTACATCTTGCGTGAAGAAGGGGCCTGAGTTACCTTGAAAGCTTGCATATTGTAATCTTTTTAGTTAGCCAATAAAAGGTGTCATTTTGCTTAACTTCTCACTACTTGTTACAAAAAGGAAAATGTTGCCTTTTCTATTTTACTTTGGAGGTGCATGTTACATGCAAACATGCAGGTTTCTTTCTTTCATCAGTTTTTCAAAATCCAGAGGTTCAAAGCAGCTGTGAAAGACTGTGCCTACTTATTCAGCAGGGTTAATCTGCCTAATGAATATTCAATTAAGTTTGAATAATGAACATAACAGTTCTGTGCATGAATAGGATCAGAGGCTTTATATGACTGTGCTAATCTTTAAGAAATTAAAAAGTTCTCAAATCAAAATGTTAAAAATCATAAATCAGGACACATGGCTTACAGACAATTTCAACAGCTCTTCCACAATTTAAAAGTTTCTGTTACTAAGTCACTATATTTCATATTAATTGTTTGCAGAGTTGTTCTTGATTTTAAATCTCTTCCTGCAATAAAGTTTCAAATTCAAGACTCATTACTAGTATGGATGCATTCTTTGTATATTAAAAAACACATTTTAATTGACTTAACAATTTTATGGATTCGAACAGGCAATGTTTTGTGTTAGCTGTATACTTGGAGGAATCACAGTAAAGAAGCAAATAATATTTTTCTGTTGTTTTCTTCAGGCTATTCTTTTAATTTGTAGGCAAATGCTTATTTGTGGAGTGGCATATTAGTGAAGTGGTTAGCACTGCTGTCTCACAGATCAGTGCCTTGAGTTTGTATTCTGCAACCACTCATTACCTGTGTGAAGACTGCATGTTCTACCAGTCTCTGGTAGGCTTTCTTCAGGGCACTCCAATTCTTATTCTATATCCCCAAAAATGTGTGGTTTAACTTGATATGGGCTGCCACTCTGTCCAGAGGTGGTTTCTGTCATGTACCCAGTGTACCTGACCCTGAATTTAATAAGCATGTTTAAGGATCTATGGTATGTTAATTTATTTTAAAGTGTCCTGTGACAATTCCCACTTTAAAGGAGCACCCCTAGCTAAAGAGAATGAGGGTTAACAAGTTTAGTGTCAGATCACAGGAATGCGTTAATTTTCTTTTTAGTCTATGAAATGTTAAGAAAAGCGAAAAATGACTCATCTCAACAGTGCTGTTCCAGGCTCACTAGATCAAATTAACAGGTCATCTCACAGGCCCTACACCTCGCCCTTGAACATCTTGACAGGCATGACACCTATGTGAGGATGCTATTTATTGATTTCAGCTCAGCCTTCAGCACAATTACTCCCTTTAAGCTGATTTAAAACTTAGAGATTTGTATTTGTGTTTCTCCTTTTTCAGCTACAGTACATAACTGAATTTCCCAATGGGCAGACGAAACATGGGGAAGATACTGTAAGCAACAAAACATCATCTGCTCAGATTTTTAACACCAGAGCTCCTTAAGCCTTTTGCTTTAATTCCAGACTGTGCTCTCATGTCGGCTATAAGTGTACAGTAAAATAATGCATCAACCATTAATTCTACTGCTGACACTACAAGGCAGATAAGAAAGTGGCAGATCTGACAAAACGGTGTTGCAACAACAACCTGTCTCTGAACATCTCTGTGATGCATTTTGGACGTGAAGAAAAAAAGAGGTACTCACATCCTGGTCAGCTTCATGAGAGGAACTGTTAGCTGCTACAGATTTCCTGGTTATGGCTATTTGAGCACATGAGTTGGACAGTCAGCATTAAGATGGTTGTGAAAAAACAGCACATTTTACTCTTGGAGATTAATGGGAAAATAAAAGAATGATCTGATGACATCAGGGAGTGATTTCTTAGCAAAAACACAACAGACAAAAGGCTCATCTAAACTGTTGTAACATCTGTATAAACACTTGTTATGATTTGACCTTCAACTGCAGACATTTATATCAAATAATACCTTTTGATGTCAGTGCAGTACTGCAAGGTTTCAACCACCCACGGCACAAACATTTTTACATCTCTCCACTCTGGTAGATAATAGTACAGAATGCAGTCCAGAATGTTCAAAAACAATTTTTACTCTCAGGTGGGCATGAGGCCTGCTCATGTGAAGCACCGTGGTTATCTGACTGCTATCTATATAACCTAATTTGTCTTATGATATTACAAATTTGAACAGCAGTGCCTGTTTTATTGAATTTCTTTTTGCTTTTTGGTTCAGTCTTTCCTTAGCTCCTTTTAGTTCAGCACAGAATCATAGCGATCCAAAGTCTATCATGGAGATCTCATTTCTACAAAACAAATCAACCCAGTTTGTGACAGAGCACATGCCCAAATTCTCTCGTACCAATGCTATATCACATTATGCAAGTTAATCTAACTTCAGCATCTTTGGGGTTACTGAAGGAAACCAGCATACCCAGAAAAACACATAAATGTCAGCATAATATTCATTTCACACAGATGGTAACCATTAGAATATTTGATCCCTGGTTTCCATTAGCTCCAACCACTGTATCATCAAGTATATGCTCACAATTTCCTTTTATTCAGACCCAAAGAGCCAGGTTTTATTCCTAGCCCAGTCATTACATTAGAACAATTGTGACAAGAGCAGTTCACTCAGTCCAAAAAAACTTATACATCCTACAAGGTCTAAGATTCTCTATGTGAAGGAAATCTTTGTAACATTTGTATGAAATTAACAAGTTTTCAAAAATCCTATTTTAATGCAACAGCTTCAATCAACTGTAATAATTCCTTTCAAAATTTTAAAAACTTTGATCATGTCCCCCCTTATTCTCTATTTGTTTAACCTGAAAATGAACAGCTCCTTCAATCTCTCCTCATAGCTCATACCTCAGTTACGGAATCAGCCTAGTCGATCTTCAATGGCCTTTCTCAAGTGCCGCTACATCTTTTTTGTTATATTAAAACCAAAACTATGCAAAGCACTCCAGTTGAGATCTCAATAGCATGTTATACAAGTTAAGCATAAACGGCCTTGACTTGTACACCACACATTGTGATATACAACCTAACATACATTGTGATATACAACCTAACATCATACTAGCCTCCTTGATTGCTTCTGGACACTGTTTTGATGTAGGTAATGACAAATCTACTATGACTACTAGGTCCTTCTCATAAGGTGTACTTTCCAGTTTCAGATCTCTCATCATATATTCAGATAACATTTCTGCTTCCAATATGTAATGTATTACATTTACTTACATTAAATTTTATTCGCCACAAATGCATGTATGTCACCCAAGTTCCACTGTATCAATTTAAATGATTCTACATTAACTGTCCTTTCACCTAGTTTGGTCTCATCTCCAAAGTCAACAAGGTCATTGAATATATTCTTGTCTAGGTCATTTTTTATATTAAAAAGAGCAGCAGCCCTAGCACTGATCCCTGAGGGACACTGCTTTTAACATCACCCAATTCTGAAAATATTCCCCTCACCATACCCCCTTTTTTCTTATATTTGAACCAGTTATGTACCCACCTACACACCATGCCTTGAATTCCCACTTCTTTTAGTTTGATCACTAAACTTTCATGTGGCACATTATCAAAATATTATTGAAAATAATTATAAATTCTATCATAGGCAGCTCTCTTTTCTTCTGTTTTGTTGCTTCCTCACACAATTCTAGCATATTAGTGAAACACGATCACCCTTGTCTGAACCTATGTTAAGTATTTGCTAATACCCCTGCTCTAGACCTGTGCTGCATAATCTTTTCCTTAATAATTACTACCAATAATTTACCTGTGATGCATGATATACTTACTGGGCTTTAGCTACTCGCATCTGTCAAATCACCCTTTTTATATCACTGGATATTATTTGCTATTCTAGCCCAGTCTTTAGGAATTTCCTCAGTGTGTAGGGATGTTTGAAAAATATGTGCCAAGGGTTTATGTATGTAATCACTAACATCCTTAAGCATTCTCTGTTTGGAGTTTATACACTCTTCCTGAGGACACCTGTGTGGATTTCCTCTTATTTCTCCTAATTCCTCACATATCCTAAAGATAAGTGTGATTGCTTTATTTGACTAATTTTATTGGCTTGGAATGAGTGCGCATGTGCAAGATATTGTGCCATCTGAGAGACTGACTATCCATCCAGAGTAGATTCTGCCTTGACGTAGATGCTACTGAGAAAGATTCTGGCTTTTTGTGACACCTTAATAAATTAACTGAGATCAGAAAAAGATGGATGGATGGATACAATGACAAATTGTCTTCTCTATACATTTTACATAATATTGGTAATATTTAAGCAAAGCCTGCTGATTAAATGGCTTCAGAATGGAAGGGCTTAAGGTACCTGACACACCAGAAAAAGAGAAAGTTTAATTGAAAAAATGTAAAGGGGAGCTTATAATCAGAAATCTCTTTTTCTTATTGAATTAAGTCTCAGTACCTCTAGAAATGCAAATTGTGTAACTCATTAGAATGAAGTCAGAGTGAGTGAAACCCTTTCAAATTCTTGAGGCCAATCAGGGTACAGGTGCTCCTTTCCTATTTGGGAAATTGATGAATTAGCCTGGTGATGTGCAATACTGAAGAAGTGGAGAAATTAAAGAAAAATATTTGAATGAATTTTACTGATAATTTCCTCGAGCAAGTCACATTTTCTCTTCAGTTAATTAAATATAAAAAAAAATGTTGCTTTTCTTCTTTCTTTACTTGTCATATATTGTATACCTATATGCAGTAAAAGTTCATTAATACATTAGTTTAATTGAAAAAGAAATTCTGAATAAAAGTACAATCATTTAGTCATAACTAAAAATATGTAATAGTATGTTAGTATGTACAGTATATGCATTAGTGAACTGAAAATTTTCTCTGCACCTACTGTGGTCTTTTTAATCTGAATGAATATTACAGAGGGATGAATCATACTCCATTTTCCAATGTGATTTTCTGTTTTTGAGTCCAGCTACTTTTCCTCACAACAAATCAGTGTACCACAGAGTTGACATTGATGGTATAGTTAGTTGCCAGCCAAAACAGCAAGTACATCTGTTTCTGTTGCAGTTTCGTTGGAATTCTTTGATAATTAGTAGCTTTGCTTTCACAAATTCAGCCTGCAGTGCCGTCTTACAAGTTGATTCTAAATCGAGATACTATTGTTAAACATATGGATCCTACATACTACTTTGCATCAAAATTTCATGAGAGTAGAAAAAATTCATAATCACATCAACAAAATGCTTTCTTCAGCTAACATACTTTTCAAGTTGGGCAGAACGATGTCTTCTTCGCAGTCACTACAAATAAACAGTTAAACAATATTACAGTGTGTTTAATTTCATTGTGTTAAAAGTTCTGCCAACATAAGATAAACGACTAAGAAGAAGACCAAGTACTGTGCATGCCTTAAAGCATATGCTGCTCTCTTTGGAAGAAAGAAAGAGTAGTGTGAGGACCAGTCCACACACCCAAAGAAAAACAAGAAGCCCAAAATACATTTCTGAATAAAGACTATAAAACCTGGGATTCTAAACATGTCTAAATAGGGAAAAGAGAAGTTAAAATACTCTGAAGTGAATATATCCAGTGTAAATGGAGGAATCATCACTCCTGGCCCTGCTCCTCCTTGGTATCATACATACAATGGACTATCCAAAATGGTGGACATTTCTTCAGAAAGAAGGATCTTTGCCTGAGAGGCTTTTCCTGGTACACTTTCGTGAAAATATTATTGCAGAGTTCACTGTTTAAGGGACACTACAAACAGTTTAACCTTAAATCTAATAATATGGCATGTATAGATGTTATAAAAACATAATTTAATATATGTTAAATTTCAAGGCTTAGCAAGGGCTTCTATATGGTCACTACATACTGATTAAGTCAGATAAATTTCTGTACAGTATTTTGTAATATTGAACTTTACACTGTAGTTTTGTGGTCCACGTATCCACAAAGTATTCATCCAAAGACAAATTATTCAATAATATAAGACCTAATCTATACTAATTAATAAAAGGCAAAGCCCTCACTGACTCACTGACTGAGTGACTGACTGACTGACTCATCACTAATTCTGCAACTTCCCGTGTAGGTGGAAGGCTGAAATTTGGCAGGCTGATTCCTTACAGCTTACTTACAAAAGTTAGGCAGGTTTCATTTCGAAATTCAACGCGTAATGGTCATAACTGGAACCTCTTTTTTCACAATATACTGTAATGGACGGCAGCTCGATGGCTGTGGGAGGAGGAGTTGAGTGTCACGTCATCACGCCTCCCACGTAATCACGTGAAAAAACTGTGAACGCAGTAGGGAGAAATGAAGGAGGAGCCGCAAACAGCGAAGAACAAAAAATTCATTAACACTAGACTTACCAGAGCCTACGAAAAAACTCGTATATCCGGCCTACCTTAAATCGTTTCTTAAAACCTTTCTCACCTCTCCGCCAGCGTCTTTTGTCATCTAAATGTACTGATAAAGACATGCTGCCAGCAGCTGGCTATTCCATCCCCCCAACGACTTAGAACGTAAACAGGCTTTTCCCAGCTCTTGCCTTGATTGATTACCTGGGAGTGAAGTGGAGTTTTAGAGTAGAAATAATAAGATTGTTATTTGAAACACACGCATTTCATATGTGTTGCATTTCTACAGTAATCTGTGTAAACACATTGTTAAAACAGAAACGTGTTATATATTCTAGTAGCAATTGACAAAATGTAGGCATAAACTATATAATGTATGAAGCCTGAAGTCCAAATATCAAAGAAACACTTTCACAAAAGGTACAAAAAAAAGCCACCGCCAAAAAAACCCGCCTTAGTGTGAGACATTGATATGAATTAACTATTGCTGCTTCCGTGGCGTAACAGTATCAGTCACTGACTGGGAATCAGAAGGTCATGAATTCGATCCTACACAACTCCCATTTGAGAAGTGTTCTTATTTTCACTATTTTAGAATAAAAAGATACATTTGATTTCAGTCTGTAACAGCTGGTGTAATTTATGATATTTGTAAAGGTTAGCTTTATTTTTTTAAAATTCACTTTTCATTGTCTCAGTCGCGTTCAGGATCCATCCCTACCGCCCCCCACCTGACACTGCTGTTTTTACATAAAGACGCGCTATAGTTCTGCAGTGTATCAGGATACATACGACCGCGTGTTTTTTTCCCCCAGTATTGCCAGTCCCCACATGTTGCTGTATGCTGTTTCTTTTGTACTCCAGGACATGCAGAGGAAAGCATAGTAAAGAGCAGTAACTTCAGCGCTATATGCAATCATCAGACACTCCCCATCTGATGCTGTTTTCACATAAAGACGCGCTAAAGCCCTGCAGTGTACTTGTGACTGCATTGTCGTACCAATGTTTGCGAACTGAAGTGTCTGCATGCACTTTTTGTGGCATTATACGTGTATTTTTTGAGTATGCCCATGTAGCTCAAACACAGGAACATATGTTGATGTAAAAGTATAACAAAACAAGTGCACTTTTATTCAAGACTATAACCGAAGAAGAAAGAAAGCAAGTTACAGTAGGCGGTTGATATAACAGCTTGCATGGTGGAATGCTAAGAACTGCTGATTTCCATTCTGTGCTATATAACTTAACATTTGAATCTAATGATTGCATATAGCGCTGTCTTGTTTAGTGTGCGCAAGAACATGCAGGTGGCCAGTTGCTGAGTGCTACAACGCACATTTTAAAAAAAGAAAGAGACAAATATATGTGACGTTTTGAAGAAATCATTTTATGACGCGAATAGTACCAATCAGAAAACATCGTCGAAGTAATGCAATATTATTGAAAACGAACAGCGTCAGGTTGGGTGTGAAGTTATACTGGCGCTGTTTGAGTCAGATCAGAAGCTGAATAAGCTGAAAAAGCTCCTGTTCTGACTCTAAGTAAAAAAGCATGAATTAATCAACAGAAATAACCGCGATTGACATTTTAAAGTTAACGATTTACAGTGCATACCAATTTATAAATTCAATGTCCGTTTGAGGAAAAAAAAAAACACTTTCTTCAAAGCTGGGAATCGAACTCGCGTCTCTGTGGCACAGTAAGGCAGTGGTGCTCCAAGTCAGCAAACCGTCCTTATAACTTATTTTTTTCAAGATCCATAACACACAGACAGACAGAGCACTGCGTAATACAGAGACAGACAGGCAGAGATATACAAACAAACAGGGAAGGCACATGTACTGAAAGAAAAAGCACTGAATAAGCTCACCCGCTCTAACATCACCCCTCCCCCCGATCTGACTCTCTAAGTAACAGCGCAAGTACAGACACAAATCAAGTGCATGTGTGTACTGTATAATATTAACAAAAAGAGCAGCTTACTACTGAAAACGGCAAATATAGGAGTGAGTGGGGATCGAACCAGTACTCTTGATCACACTTGGTTTGCGTCTGTACTTGCGCTGTTACTTAGAGAGCCAGATAGGGGGGAGGTGTGATGTTAGAGCGGGTGAGCTTATTCAGTGCTTTTTCTTTCAGTACATGTGCCTTCCCTGTTTGTTTGTATATCTCTGCCTGTCTGTCTCTGTATTACGCAGTGCTCTGTCTGTCTGTGTATTATGGATCTTGAAAAAAATAAGTTATAAGGACAGTTGTTCATGTTAATTGCAGTCTCAATTGTTAAAAAAAATATTTTAAAAGGAGCATCCCACATGAAAATATAACGATCTCATTAACTGACAGTGCATACCAATTTACAAATTTTATGTCCGTTTGAGGTTAAAAACAAAAAAAAGAAGTAACACTTTATCCCCAGCGGGGAATTGAACTCATGTTTGTGAGGCAAAGAAAAGCTACTCGGTCTGAGAAGCAAATCTTAGCGTGCTACGCCACAGAAACTGTTATATGGTGTGTGAAGCTTTTGTGGAAGTGTTTATTTGATCTTAGGAACTCAGGCTTTACACATTCTACATTTTGTAACATTTATTACTAAAATATGAAAAAGTTTCTGTTTTAGCAATGTGTTTACACAGATTACTGTAGAAACGGAACACGCATGAAATGCAAGTATTCCAAATAGCGATCTATTATTTCTATTCTAAAACTCCAGCAGTTCAGTCACTCCCAGATAATCAAACAAGCCATGAGCTGGGAAAACTTAGTGAACTTTCTGCGACGGTGGGGGATGGAATAGCCGGCTGCTCGCTGCTCCTCTTAATCGGCACATTTAGAAGACAAAAGAGAGGTGAGAACGGTTTTAAGGTGGGCCGGATCTACGGGTTTTTTCGTAGACTCTGGTAATTCTAGTGTTAAACAATTGAGAAGGGAGCGAAACAATAAGAAGGGAGCGAGTAAAGCATACAAGCATCTTCATAAGGGAAACAAAGCACAGTGTAAAACGTAAGTTTAAATTAAGTTTATAGAAACGCTCCCGCTGCGGATTGCAATGACATATTCGCGAGATAAAAGAACGCAGTAGGGAGAAATGAAGGATGAGCCGCAAACAGCGAAGAACAAAAAATTCATTAAATAATTGAGAAGGGAGCGAAACAATAAGAAGCGAGTGAGTGAAGCATACAAGCATCTTCATAAGGGAAAAAAGCACGGTGTAAAACGTAAGTTTAAATTAAGTTTATAGAAACGCTCCCGCTGCGGATTGCAATAACATATTCGCGAGATAAAAGTTTAATGAGAAGACACGAGGTATAACCGAACCACACGCCGTAGCGCAACGTTAGGGGCTTCACCTCTGGTGCTGACGTTCGAGATTTGATTCCCGAGAGCGGATGCAGTGAGTGTGTACGCCTGATGAGTCCAGAATTAGGGAGAAACACGTGTCGCATACTCTTTGCATTATTTGAAAGTAAACTATTAAAACCATTCTATGATCTGCTTCTCGCAACTGAAAGACGGCACATGACGGATGTTAGCCGACTTTCTGACCGCAACGTTAGGGGCTTCAACTCTGGCGCCGCAAACAGCGAAGAACAAAAAATTCATTAAACAATTGAGAAGGGAGCGAAACAATAAGAAGCGAGTGAGTGAACCATACAAGCATCTTCATAAGGGAAACAAAGCACGGTGTAAAACGTAAGTTTAAATTAAGTTTATAGAAACGCTCTCGCTCCGGATTGCAATAACATATTCGCGAGATAAAAGTTTAATGAGTAGACACGAGGTATAAACGAACCACACGCCGTAGCGCAACGTTAGGGGCTTCACCTCTGGCGCTGACGTTCGAGATTCGATTCCCGAGAGCGGATGCAGTGGCTGTGTACGCCTGATGAGCCCAGAATTAGGGAGAAACACATGTCGCATACTCTTTGCATTATTTGAAAGTAAACTATTAAAACCATTCTATGATCTGCTTCTGGGAACAGAAAGAGGGCACGTGGCGGACGTAAGGCGACTTGCTGACAAACCACAAGCGTGACCTGGCAGGTAACCACCCATACAATCAGATTGTGATTCAGAAAACGAATGCCATGAATGTAATTACCACGATCTACATACTGTCAAATAAACGAAACACACGCCGTAGCGCAACAGCTGTGAAAAGGGAGCTTCACAAAAAAACAGATCCTTAACAAATTGTTATTGGTATATTTTCGATCCGTTTAAAAAGGTTTTCTTTTCTTCTTAATAAAAAATTAAAAGCAGTACTTCACCGCAACGAAGCGCGAGAATTTGGCTATATATATCTGCTTCTCGCAATTAAAAGAGGGCACATAGCGGATGTTAGACGACTTGATGACCAAGCATAAGCGTTACCTGCCAGGTAACCACCCATACAATCAGATTGTGATTCAGACTAGGAATGCAATGAATGTAATTACCCCGATCTACATACAAGGCGAAAGTCTTGCAACATTCAAAGATGATGGTTTGGGATAAGTACACCATGGAACATAAAAGAGCTTATGAAGCCTTGAACCGAAAAAAGCAAGAGCTCAGAGATCTAAAAAAAAAAAAAAAAGGAGGTAATGTCGTTTTACTCGCTGTAGATTTTAGTCAAACATTACCAGTTATTCCACGAGGGAGACCAGCAGATGAACTCAACGCGTGTTTAAAATCCATGCTTCTTCCACGGTCGGTTATATGTCGCGTGTTCTCGGGTAGGTACACCAAAAAATGTCTACATTTAAGCATGTAATGGGCAAAGAAAAAATGAGGTATACCCAAAGGCACTGCAGTAGTACTCAATGTAACTTTACTTTTTAAATGTTAATGTTTTACTGTTTAATAATTTATACGCTTCTTATATGTTGTTCAAATTCTTTTATCAAAATACCAGTGACAGCGCAATGCATGATAACATGGAGTGAATACACCATGCGCATCCGCCCACGGCCGCCCTGGTGTGCGCAGATAGGAGTTGATTCTACAATAAAATAAAATAAAGATAAAAAGAGTAATACAATCATCACCCATAAAGCAGATAGCAGACGTGACGTACTATATGTGTACCAGATTTCAAGTCAATAGGTGAAACGGTTTGGGAGCTACAGGTGATTTAAAATCCTGG